>NC_056524.1:138009754-138014720 GCF_019175285.1 Sceloporus undulatus | reverse complement strand
GAAGTACTATGTCATCTGCATAAAGAAGAGTTGACAAGGGTCTACCTGCGAGATTGGGAGGATGGATTTTTTTAAATTTATATTTTTATTCTTATTTATTACAAATCACAATAATCTCATACTTTCAACATTAAACAACATACAACATAAAGCCTACAACATATAACATTGAACATCTAAAACGTCTATACCATATCAAAAATATTACAAATACAAACTATTTATCCACTCATCAGCATTCATTACTTCCTTATACCTTTCTTCATCCATTTCTTCATTAGTCTTTATCTATCTTGTATACCTTATTCATTTTTAACTTTTTTCCCTTACCCTATCCTTCTCTAAGCAAAGATTAATGAATTCCTTTTACTGTATATAATCATCTCCTGATCTTATTCATTAACGTTTACAAGAGAGATCTATATCTGTTCTATCACTTTACATATAATGATTACTGTCTTATTTCACATATCTTAGGCGCGTTACAGACCACCTGAAAGTGGAGGTCTGCCGGCGCCGCCGGTTGCTCCGCAAGGGAGCCGCAGCTTCCGTACCGCACGGCTCCCTCATGGAGCAAAAAGAAGCCCGAAAATGGCACTTCTTTCTGCGCCCCGGAAGTGGTGCTGCAAGTGCCCAATGGAGCACTCGCGGCATCACTTCCGCCACGTGACATGCGGACGCTATGCATCTGCTACATCAAAATGGCAGCGCCCGTGTGGAACGGGCGCAGCCATTTTGTACGTACCCAGTATGTACTAGGGTTAGGGGCGTCAGGAAGTGACGCCCCTTCCTAACCCTAGTATGTACTGGATACGTACTTTACACCCATCTGGAACGGGACTTACATTTCTATATTTCCATCAGGCTCGATGTGATTGAGTTTTCTCAAGGAGGATGGATATTTAAGCCAGACAAACTTTTAACCAGAGAATTAATATAGATGTTAAACAAAGAGGGAGCTAACACACAGTCTTGTCTGACACCCGCAGATGATGGAATGGTCTTAGTAAGGTGGCCTAGCATATTACATTTGTCTTTCAGACATGTTTCCGTATAAAGACTGCTAATCAAAAACAGCAGACGTTAATTGATATTGGTTGTTTCTAATTTCTGCCATAGTCTGTCTCGGGGAATCATATCAAAGGCAGCATGGTATAGTGGTTGGAGTGTTGGACTACGACTCTGGAACCTAGGGTTTGAATTCATACTCAGTGATGGAAACTCTCTGTGTGACTTTGGATAAGTCAGATTTTATCAGCCTCAGAGGAAGGGAAAGGCAAACCCTCTATGAACAAATCTTGCCAAGAAAACCCCATGATAAGTTTGCCTTAGCGTCACCATAAGTCAAAAATGACTTGAAGGAACACAACAGCAACATAATTTCCCTACTAACATTCACTAATTGAACAGTACTTAGAATTCATTAAAAGCAATATTATTTATCCCAGAATGGTGCAGTTTGAGTATTGGACTAGGTCTCTGGGAGACGTATGTTAGACCAGTTTAGGCTCAGAAACCCATTGAATGACGTTCAACAAGCTACACTTTCTCAATCTTTGAGGAAGGAAGTGGTAAATCCCATGTGAATAAATCCTGCCAAGGAAACAATGGGGCTGTACAGACCAGTCATTAAGGCCAGCCTGGGGGTGGAGTCGGGGTGTGGCATGCATATGATGCATGCCCCAATGGCAGGGACTTTTTTTGGCAAATTAAAGGAACATAACAACTGCTGATATTGGTTTGTAATAGTTGTGTTGTTGTTGTTGTTATTGTTGGCCTTCAAGTCATTTCTGACTTAAAATGACCCTAAGGCGACCCTATTACAGAGTTTTCTTGGCAAGATTTGTTCAGATTTGCCTTCGTGTGAGCCTGAGAGACTGTGAATTGCCCAAGGTCACCCAGTAGGTTTTCATGGCTGATTGAAGGTTCAGACCTTAATCTCCAGAGTTGTAGTCCAACAATCAGCCCATTACATCATGCTGGTTCCTTTGTAACAGTACTATTCATCACTTTTCTTGTTAAAATGTTTACAGAACTTAACAGAACAAAACACTCATCAAGACTTTCCTCTGTCCCTTATTCCCTTGGGGCTTCTAGGAGTAAACCAATGCTAGTCACTTTCAAGGGAAGAAGCTAAAGTTCACATCATGCTTGCATGCTGAAAACCCTAAGTTCATTTCCAAGGTAGGGCAGGGAAAGACCTCTGGATGAAACTGAGGAGCTACTTCCAATCAGTGGTAGCAATATTGATCTAGAGGGAACGATGTCAAAATTTAAAATATTGGATCATGCTAATTCCCATTTAGAAATTAACTAAATACTTGTGATAGTTGTGTTAAAAGGAGAATGAAGGTTAGTTGCTGAAGGAGATAGAAACTGCAGTTTACAGTGCATATGCTAGAAGTATAACACCTCACATTTCACATTTTTTATAGAATAAAGACAGAGTTTTTGTGTGTTCCTCTGGCCCAATACAGACGGGCAAAAAGTACATGCCATGCACGTACTAGGTTTAGAAAGGGGCGTCCTTTCCGGACGCCCCTAACCCTAGTACACGCTTGGCGCGTACAAAATGGCAGCGCCTGTTCTACAAGGGCACCGCCATTTTGATGCCGCAGACACCTAGCGTCCGCACATCACCCAGCGGAAATGATGCCGCAAGTGCGCCATTGGCAACTTGCAGCGACATTTCCATGCCACAAGAAGAAACTGCATTTTGCAGCTTCTTTTTTGTTGTGTTTGGGAATAGTGCGGTTTGTCCACTGCGGTTCCCGGATGTAGCAACCAGCAGCGCCGGCAGACTGCCCTTTTCGGGTGGTCTGTAAAGCGCCTCTTACCCCTGAGATGGCTCAATATTTTCTAGAGAATTTTTACATGTGCTCAAATAATTTCTGGACAAATTACACAAAGTGGGCAAGCTGCAAACATTCAGCTATGCAAGCCCACTGGGTGACCTTGGGCAAGTCACACTCTCTCAGCCTCAAAGGAAGGCAATGACAATCCTCCTCTGAATATTTTTTGCCAAGAAAACCCAAGATAGAATGATCATAACATGGAATTGATTTGAAGGCACATAACAACAACAAAGAATTCAAAGTGTTACAACATCAAATAAAGCCAATAGGACACTGTTCCCCCTCTCCCATGAGAGAAAACACAGCCAACACTTGACTACAGACTGATAAATTGTCCAATAGTCATTAATTCAACTTGTCATCTGTCAATGAAAATTTTGTTTGGCTTACAACAATAGCATATAACACTTTCATTCAAAGCAAATGAAATTGATGTTCATAAAACCAAAGGATATTAAGAGGAAGAGACTGACACACTTTTTCTAAGCCCCTCACCAATAATCACAATATACTTGAGTTGCCTGTCATGGAGGGAAAAGCATAAATAAAATCTTTCAGATGATCTATCTATGTTTCAAGTTTCCTTTTCATTCTCTTTTTCTGATATTAAGGCCTGTTATCAACAAACAATCCTACCTTACAAAAAGCCGTCCCCAGACTGAGACACTCTTAAACCAGTCCTATATTGTTATTTTTTCAGTTCTTTTAAAAAATATCTGGCTTGGAAAACATTTGATCATGTTTAAGCATTTTGACCAAGTGACAATGCAGAAATTTGATCTTTATTGGAAACTGGCAAAATGCAGATTGATTGGTTCATAGGGTTTCCTTTGTTAGAAATCAAAAACAAGCTTATTAAAACTTTTAATATTCCACACACACACACCACCAATACCTTAAGAATTTGTCTTAAAAGGAATAAACATTGTCATCCCCTTTTGGAGTAACTTTTTTTTTTAATGCCATTCATTATGTCATGATGTGAACAAATTTGATTCACTCAAAGGATGGGAAGAGAAAAGCTATACAGACTGAGAGATCTGAATGATGGTAAAAAAATTAAAACAACTGTCCAATTTTAGGAGCAATTGCCTTTGCTAATGCTGGTTATCTCTTTGCCAAATCTTTCCTATTATGTTCCTTCCTATGATCAAGATACAGGCAAAAGTCTTACCTCCAACCTATATTCCCTTTTACTTGACAACTAATGTGACATTTTCATAGGGGTTAAACAACTTTGGGGAAAAGACTGAGAAATGAATATAGAAGTTAAGGTGTGGGCCTTCATGTGGACTAAAGTCCCATTTATATCTCTGTCTTTTGTTCATCATGAAAAATGTTTAAAACTATTCACCAATGGTATCTTACCCCTATATAATTAAACTTAATTTAAAAGGCACCTTTAGGCAAGGGTGCAAAGAGATTTTTCAAATGAAAATCATTAGTCAGACAGTTCCTGATGAGGCTTAGCTCTACTCCATTATCAGTTGTCTGTGTTGCTCAAAGCCATCCCGGCCTCTTTCAGTCCCACACAGAGCTATGGAGGGTAACAGAGTTGAAATACTGGAAGAATCCTGTTAGATCTGATCAAGCCAAACATAGAAAAATCCATCAACTCTAGTATCCTATTTCTGTCAGTGGCAATGGCTTCCTCTCCTTTCCACACTCCACAGTAACCTTTCTATGATGATGTAGCCAGAGCTGTACATAGTTTTTAAAGTGCAGCACAACTATAGATTTTGATAAGGATATTGTGTTATTGACAGATTTATTTCAACCCCTTTCTAATAATGCTTAATATTTCATAGTATTCTGTAGAGTCCTTTTTCACAGCTGTCATGCAGTGGGTCAAAGTTTCAGCATTGTTTTCCTTGTTAGTTAGTGACAAAGCTCCGTCTAGGCTTGCCTTACTGTCAACTTATGTTTGTGTCTCTAGAGTTTGCACTGCTTTTTTTTTTTTTGTCTCCCCTTTGCAAGGATTTTGTCTTGCCTCTTACATACTCAGTATTTTTTTTCAAAAAATACTACCCAAATATGGATGATATTATTATTATTATTATTATTATTATTATTATTATTATTATTATTATTATTATTATTATTATTATTAT
>NC_056524.1:137969492-138009744 GCF_019175285.1 Sceloporus undulatus | reverse complement strand
CCTTTATTTATAAAGCGCTGTAAATTTACACAGCGCTGTACATGCAATCTTTTTAATTGGATGGTTCCCTGCCCTCAGGTTTACAATCTAAAAAGACATTACACAAAAGGAGAAGGGAGTGATGGTGGGGAAGGGGGCCTCTCTAGTAGGATAATACATATAAAACACATAGCAATACAGGAAATGATTCAATAAAACGGACAACAAAAGAACATCAAATAGCAAGTGACAGTTATGCAATGCCTGGGAACGCTTCTCTGATATTACATTGGTAAAAAGGTCACACAGTGATATATCACTACAAGCACTGAGCATATTCATAAATGAAACGTGTATATTAATGCAATTCAAGATGTTGTCATACTAAGTACAGTTTGTACACATGCACACCAACTTGTAAAATTTCTGTTTTACTGAGAACTTTCTGGCAAAAAGAAAATACAAGAATTTTCATGCCAGATCTTCTTTGTGATCTGGGTTACATCAGAAATAATGTTTAAATCACAATATTCAAGTTAAACTTCTGATTCAATTTTACATGATAGTGAAAGCTTAATGTGAGCCCAGTCTCCCCCCCAGAATGTGCTGGAAAAAGTGAGTTTCAGAGAAGAACATATAAATAAATAAAAACGAATATCTCATTGCCCTTAATTTGCTTCCTGCCAGAATAAAAGCATCAACAATAATATTTATCATCATTACGATAATATCAAATGGGATTATGGTCATAAAAAAATAAATGCATGCTACCATTCTAAAATGAAAACATAAGACAGGGGAAAGAGGGAAAGTACATATAAATGTGGTTTATTCTGCAGCACTTTTATTGCTGTTGCTGCTCAGATTTTACTAATAAAACATCCAGAATATTCCATCATCAAAATCTTGGATCCTTTCCATTGTTTGTGTATGTATGTGCTCAACATGTCAATTTCAAGAGTAGTAAAGAATTTAAAAAAACACACAATTTATTTCTGGAATATTAAATAGGCCATCAAAATATTGTGATTCCTTGGTTATAGAAACAGGAATATGCAGTCCTCTAGATCTTACAGCCCTCTAAATCTTAGTGGGAACGAGTTAAGACAAAAATGTCACCTACAATTATGTGAGGAACATAATTATGTGAGCAACAGAAGAAGAAAATGTGTGTCTTAGGCCAGATACAGACAGGCCAAAATAAAGCTGCTTCAGGTCACTTTGGGGGTATGCTGTTTAAATGTTGCATGCATCCTAAGTGTCCAGAAGCTGCGCCAAAGCTGTGCTCCAGTCCTTAGGATTAGATTGTGGCTTTGGTGCAGCTTCTGGAGTCTTCGAACGCATGCAACATTTAAACAGCATGCCCCCAAAGTGACCCGAAGCAGCTTTATTTTGGCCTGCCTGTATGGGGCCTTAGATGAGAGATAGAGACTGTGATTCTGCATCAAGGCGGTGTAGTGTAAATTACCTCCAGGTGGGACTACTTCATATGTCTCTTCTCTCACATACCAGAGACTCATAATTTTTAGAAGCCCCATTCCACAGCCATGTAGTGGCCAACAGAAGAAGGGGTAGCTGAAGATGGTCCAGCTATGTTTTGATGCCTGCCACAGGATGATAATCTACAATAACATTCAAAACCTACCAGGCAGTGATATCTTTATTGTACAAACCAAAATGCACAAAATACATGCTGCAAATATTTGAGGCTCAATTGGCTTCTTCATCAGGTGTTAAAAATCATGTAGGGGGAAAATATATGACAATGTTAGAGTCACAGGCCTGCATTTTGTCAAGATGTTGTCATTATTATTGTTGTCATTTTCAGTTAAGATGTTATAAAGGGATATCCATGTAGCCAGGTGCTTCTTCCTTCTGGCTGTGTGGGTTCTGAGAGACAAAGGGCCATACAGTCCAGGAAATAAAATTTAAATTCTATTAGCAATGTGAACAATTACTTCCTTTGATCACAATAACAATGTTATCCTCTGGTACATTCAAAGAGCACCCAAGAAGATCTGGGAAGATGTGTGAACCATAATGTTTCCAGTTACCAGAACATAACTGGATGATCCTTGGATGTACTTTTATCCTCCCTGACCAGTACATGGTTATGACAGTGGGTTGAATTCCTCCCTCCACAATGATGAACAACAACAACAACAAAAAGACATCTGGAAAACTAAGATGGACTTATGCCTGTGTATATTATTAACAAGATACAAGCCAGATAATATTAGGATGCATCCAACTGTCATTCTCAAAAGTCATTCTGCAGTATTCTGTCTTTTCCTTCTTGACTTGATTTTTTTTTGGGGGGGGGGGGGGGGGGGTAAGAAAATAAAATAGAACAGCTTGTGAGGAAACAAGAAAGGGTTCCAGATGGGAAAAAGCAACATCTAACCTCTCTACCAAATTCCATCCTGGAAAATTGAAATCCTCATTGGTTAACACCATTGGTGCACTGTGAATAGGCAGAATTACTTGGAGGAAAAACCCTCAGATGAAAGTTAATGGAAAATAGCATGGACAACCATTTGTCAACACAAATTATCTGCAGAGATGTCAGGCTTGGCTTTTTATCTCTCTGGCTGTCCAAACCCATGGGTACCTTTTGTCCTTTCCGCACATTTTAGCCCTAAAGTATAATTGTTGGAAGCCAAAGAGGAGAACTCATGATGTTAACTGTGGACCCATTTGTGCTACAGACTTGAGTGTTATATTTGCTGTACAATATATATATATATATACACACACACACACACACACACACACACACGCACGTATACGTATATATATATATATATATATTTTTCTCTCTCTCTCTCTCTCTGCATTTCTAGCTACCATTTACCTCTTCAGTTCTCTCTGTCTCTCACTCTCATCTATCTATCCTGCTTACACCACTGGAATATTGTACTCAGCAATATGAAAACTTCAAGTAGTTTACATCAAAAATGCATACAGTGCAAAATTAAAAGATGATGCAAAGCTATATGATACAAATGTATGTTGTGAATATGAAGACCCAACTCTTGTTAGCACAGCAAGCTAACATTAGCCAGTTCAATTTGCCAAAATGCAGAAGTAGCAAACACGAAAAGACCATCAAACCCCCAGACAGATTCTCTTTCTCTGAAAAAATATATATCATGTATTTTGGACTTCTCCCATGACAGCACAGGAAACAATATGCCAGCTCTCTCAGTATGTGTGCTTCAGATGGTAGGCTTTTGTGCCTTGCAGCCACTTAAAGCAAGGAAGTGTGGTTTTAATAGCAGGTTATGACAAGTTTACTCTGCATCCTCTAACATATCCACTCAGCTTCTGCACGTTTAGTGAGATTTACTCAAAAGTAAGTGTGGGTAGGTTTACAGCCTTTATCTCCAGATTCTGGGATTCTGATGTCCTCTCACACTCTTCACATGCTTCTGTGTCACTGTTGTCCATGCTGTCCTCTATGAATGGGATAAAATATGGAGAGGAAAAAAGGCTGCAGCTACTAAGCCTGCTATATTGGTATATGAGATAATGTACCATGTATAGAATCTCCTTTCAGACATTAAGGAAATGTTAGTTGTGGGCCAGTGAGACCTGTAGTGACAGGGGTAGAAACTCACACACCCCTCCATGCATTTCACCCCTGTGTAGAAGAAAGATGTGAAAGAGTGTTCAGTTTTAAAAGGAAGCAAATGCCCTTAGTAGGAAGGATTGCGAAAAATAAGAAATCCAATCTGCTTTTCATGTTCCACTGAGGTTTGTCCCACATCCTCCTCGAGCCCATTGAAATGAATGGAAGCTGCCTGAGAGCACGCCAGTTCAAGGTTGTCATGGTTACTTGACAAGACAGTTAATGCCTCTTTTATGCTGCTGGCCAATTCACAATGTCTGGACACTCTTTTTCCTATTCCCTTGTAGAAGTTCTGTTTTGAAAGCCAGCATTACCATTTTATTTTGGAGATAGTGTGAGTTAGGCAATTTTCCACATACAGGAAGCTTCAGTTCATTTGTGAGGCAAATGACTGAATCCACAGTAGCCAGAATTCTCATGTGCAACTCAAGCTGCATCTGCATGGCAGTAATAATCTGGTTTGACACCACTTTAACTGCATTGGCTGAATGCTATGGAATTCTGGTAACTGTAGGCCTAGTACATACAGGCGGCGAAATGCCACAGCCATTGTATTTAGATCCTTTTTTGTGGCATCATAAGGGCTGCAATGCAGTCCTTATGATACTGCTTCTGCTGAGAGGCATCTGTATGTGGCACTACAGCTGCACAGCTGTGGCTCCCACCACATGGATGGGCATGCACACCTGTGATGTCACTGGGGCTGGGCGACTCTGAACGCCTAGCCCTATCGAGCCCTAATATGACTGCAACATGACACTAGAGCTCTGCTGTGTTTTGCTTGTTTTCCTATTCTGCACTGGGAATGATCAGAGGCATCCACACAAATACATTCGTCCCTCGACTTTCACTGGGGTTAGAGGGCACAGGATCCGCATGAATGTGGAAAAAAAGAAATAACAAAAACACTAAGTTTTTATCAGAGAACACCTCTCTAAAAATGCCTAGGTCCTCCTGTGCAACGCTGTGGTCAACATCTGCCAGATATTGACCATAGAACTGACCTGGAGGAACTACAAATGCCTAGTAGAGTGTTCTCTCTAGAAATCTCTAGCTCCTTCAGTGAAACTTTGAGTTAAAGTTGACCATAGGGTTGCGCTGGAAGGCCTAGAGATTCCTCTAGAGAACATATTAATAAAATCTATGAATAATCAAATCCACAAAAATCAAATCCGCAAATGTGGAGGGGCGCATGTACTGCAGTTAAAGGGCTCTCTTGCATATTAAGCAGGTTTATACCTCACCTTTGTATCTCAATAAAGTTGAGAGTGTGACAAATAAGACCTTGGAAAGTTATTTTCAAAAGTAAATGACTTACAGTTATAACAACAGTTTTAAAGGCCACTTCCTAAACTGCTTGATTATTTCAATGAGCTAATAGCAAAAAGTTTTTTTTCCAAATCCTACTTTTTAGTTACTTTTTTTTTAAAAGAAGTCATCTAAATACATATGATACCAAAACCACATCTCCTCATCTACCTTGTTATCTCCTCACCAACGCTATAGAACAGCACAAGATGGCAGCACAAGACATAGCACAAAAAGTACTTAAGCTATGTCTGATTTTTCATTTCATCATGCCTCACCAGAATTATAAAACTAACTGTAAAAGTCATTTTTAGACCACAGAAAGACTGGCATTATCTCTCATTAAGTTATGTCTCCATTATTAGGGGGGAAAGTCATTACAAGTTATGATTTATTTATAAGAATAGTTGCTTTCAGGCTTTGATGAGCACATTTAGGAAAATGTATGTGTCATGTAGTGTCTAAGTAGCATTCTTTGTTGAGTGTATGTAGAAACCCTGCTTGGTCCTTTTGGAAGTGCATTTCTAGAGTTTATGTGGAGAGCACCCATGTGTAATGGAAGTTCTCCTATACTGATTCATTACTCTCCATAGGAGGATAGTGACAGAACTGGATAGTATGAAAGGGTCCTGAACAGTTTTCAGTCTGACCTAGACCACCATTATTGTGCCGCGGGTATGTGCTAGAGTTAGGGACTGTGCGATTGCCGAGCGGTCCTGTAAGTCTAGCATGGAGTGAGCACGGACGGCACTATAGTGCCATGTGTACAGGACCATTGAAAGCTAAAGCAATTCTATACTGTATCAATGTGAGTATAGTCTGTAGATTGAGGGAAGTAAGAGAACCACTCTATTCTGCTTTGGACAGATCTCATCTTGAATACTGTGTCTAGTTCTGAGCACCACAATTCAAAAAGCATGCTGACAAGCTGAAGTGTGTCCAAAGGATGGCAACCAAAATGGTGAAGGGTCTGAAAACCATGTCCTATAAGGAGAGGCATGGGGAGCTGAATATGTTTAGCCTGGAGAAGAGACGGTTAAGAGGTGATATGATAGCCCTGTTTAAGTATTTGAAGAGGTGTGATATTGAGAGTGGTTTTTTCCCCTGCTACAGCAGAGAATAGGACCCAGAACAATGGAAGCAAGCTACAGGAAAAGAGATTCCACCTAAACATTAGGGTGAACTTCCTGACAGTAAGAGCTGTTTGACAGTGAAACACACTACATCAGAGAGTGGTGGAGTCTCCTTCTTTGGAGGTTTTTAAACAGAGGCTAGATGGCTACCTGTCTGGGGTGCTTTGATTGTTCCTGCATGGCAGAGGGTTGGACTGGAGGGCATTTGTGGTCTCTTCCAACTCTATGATTCTATGATTCTTCACAGTTGAGTATGACAGATTCTTGTCACTCAACATTTGCATCATACACTCATGGATTTCCTGCATTTTCTTCTGCAGGAACAGGTCAACCCTTGAGAATTCCAAAATTTTCATTGACAAACGGTTCTATCAATGATCTGGGAAAACAAAATCAGAAATTAGAGCTATGACCCTGTCAATTGTCATTTAGAATACAAACGAACACTCTTTCAATAAATGGGTGCCAAATCTTATGAAAGGTCAACCCAGAGTGTAAGCCTCTCACTCTGTTGTTATTATCTGCCATTTTTCTCCAGCAAGATTTAGTCTCTAGACATCCCCCAATTTTAGCTAAATTTTTATGGCAAGATGCCTTTCAGGATGAATTTTCAGGGCCTTGTCTGGGTTATTGCCTGTATTTATTGTTGTTTTGGTGTACTGTTTGTTGTCATGTTTTATTTTAGAATGTATTAATAAAATTTTAATTAAAATAAAGAACACCATTTCAAGCTAGAGTGACAAAATTTTGGTCAGATTTTGGGAAGAGGGTTGGGATGAGAATTTTTCAGCACCCCTCCTACGCTCCTTTTTTCACAGGTTGATTCAATACACTTCCAAGACAAGTGAACAGGGTTTTAGCTGCAAACCCAGGTTTGAATGTGTGAATGTGTTGATTAGCCCTGAATGAAAATGCAGCTAGGTCCTGATGTTGGGAATGGTAATGACATGGGGATATAGGGCCATATGGAGATAGAGGCCCATCTGTCTTGGTTGCTGTAATATTCATTTACAGTTATGAAAAAGTGGGGGGGGGGGGAGAAAGACAGAAACATTGAGATATATCGTTGACTATTTTATTTTTGGAAAAGATAATTAACAGCAATATTTGCAAACCCTGTTGAATAACCATCACATTTTATTGATGTTGCTTGAGCAAATAGCCAAGCTGTATGAGCATTAGAGACACAGTCAAAGAAGAATTAATAGATCCTGTTCTCTTTCATCTGACCTTTCAAAGTTTCTTGGGAAATTAAAGGAGCATCAGTTCTAACTCTTTCCAAAAATGTGCCCTTTCTACATAAACAGGGTAATTTTTCTAGCTAAAATTCAGAGACCATTCACATTGATTTAACATTGATTTATTATTAATCATGATCTTATTTCAGGGCCAGTGTGGTGTAATAGTTTGAGAATCCTGGATGGGCCAAGTAAAGCCACAGGGGGACCTTGGGCAAGTCACACATTCTCAGATTCAGAGGATTGCAACGGCAAACACATTCTGAAGAAATTTGCCAAAAACCCCCCAAAACAAAACAAAAAAAACCTTTATGATAGGTTTGCCTTAGGGTCACCTAAGTCAGAAAAGATGTAAAGGTACACAACAACAACAACAACAACAACAACAACATTTATTATTTATTTTTATTCCTGTATGGCTTTTTGAAAAAAGCCACCGTGGTAAAGTGATTTCAGTGTAGGACCAGGACTACAAGAGCCCAGAGTTTGAATCCCTGCTCACCCATGGAAATTCACTGGCTGGTGTTGGAGAAGTCACACACTCTTTCACTCTACAAGAAAAGCAATGGCTAATCTCCTCTGAATACATTTTGCAAAGAAAGCCCTATGATGTGGTCACCAAAACTTGAAGACACATAATAATAAAAAAAAAAAAAAAATACTTCTTCTCCCAGGGGTCAGAAGGTCGGAGAAGCCACTCCTGGCCAGAACACAAACAGTTAACTAGGAGCCTGCTGGGCTTCCTCTGCCTCGTCTCTTCCATATTCTCATCAGCATTTATCAGAGGGAGCTGCCAATTCCCCAAGTATGTGGAAGAAGCTGTCTTCCTCCCCAAGTATGTGGAAGAGGCGAGGTGGAGGCTGCTTGGTAGGCCCCAAGTTAGCTTTTTGTGTTTCAGCCAGGAACAATTTCTCTGGCCTTCTGAACCCTTGGGGGAGGCAGGTAAAAAGCCCTCTTGTTCCTGATGGTGGCGTGGCCACATAGCCATGCCACTATTGGGAACAACATGGGCTTGCCAGCCCCAGATGCTTAAATCCGTGGATAGCAAGTCCATGTATATCAAGGACCAACTGAACCACTCTAATAGTCCAGTCAATGCTATGGCTGAGATCCAAGTCAAACTCTTGCCAGGCTTCCAGTTCTTCCCCCAGTACAATGCAGATTGATGGTTCTTGGGTATAGTCCCATAAATAATTGCTGGCCAGGGAGGATAGAATACCTGGGCAATGCCTAGCTGCAGTTGTGGAGAGGAAAGAAAGGAGCAGCTGTTTTCTGATTAAAATCTGAAGCAAATTCATTGTGTCACTGACACAGGAGCTGCTGGCTGCCACTGGCAAGTAGTATATCATTTCTAGTGTATCAATTTAGATGATACAGTACCAGCCAATAGAGGTATACTGTTCATATAGTGGCTTTAAAAAATGTTTGGAGTACAAAGGTAAAGTAAATAATGAGCATGGTTTTCCATCACCACCTTTTCACAGATTTTTAAATACAGTATGTCACCAGTGTTAAGAAACTTTTAATGGATTCTCTAAATTGAAACTGAAATTCAAGAGGGATTATTTATTCAAACTAACTGCTTTTTTTGGGGGGGGGATATGTAGTTGGGGGCCTCACTGAGATTAGTGGGATACATAAACATGTTTCAACATTGCTCTAGAAAGCACCACTATGGCTGCTCAGGCAAAATGTGCAGGGTTCATGAATTAAAACAACAAAGCAGATTTACTGATTCTGGGGTGTTTTCTGTTATCGTCTGAACATTGATGTATTTTGACAACCTGCCATCAAGCAATCTAGCTTTCAGGCTAGCTTCTCTGATACCAGGTTTCACAGCAGCTGGAGACCAACACAAGGACAATACTATTGGTCTAACATTGCTGTTCCTTGCTTTCATGTACTCCACAG
Source organism: Sceloporus undulatus (assembly GCF_019175285.1). NCBI lineage: Eukaryota > Metazoa > Chordata > Lepidosauria > Squamata > Phrynosomatidae > Sceloporus > Sceloporus undulatus. Next base: position 138,000,544 of record NC_056524.1, on the reverse strand, counting down.
GTTATCAACATGAAAAGCAGCCACACTTTCTCACTTTAAGAGCCTTATTAAACTATCACACACTGACAGTTTGTATGATGAAAAACCTCTTTTTATTTGTGTTTATTTTGCAATACTAAGTTACATCAGGCTTGCATCATTCCTCTATTCATAGAACAGAAAATCAAGGAGCTGCACTTCAAAAAACAAAATGGTAGCAGGAAATATAGTCATGTTTTCCATTATGTTTAAAAATTAAACCCAGTAAGCAATACATTGTCTTAAGGATAGCTGCACTTGGGAAGACATCTTCACACCCATATTTAAATGGAGCACATTGCTTTTCAAATGCACCATTTGAATGTAGTTATTTCTTTATTTTTTTATTAAATTTTTATTATTAAAGAAAAACATTACATACATAAACCACATACCAGATATCACAATAATACATTAAAAACAGAAACAAAAACAGAAACAGTGAGAAAAGGGAAGAAAAAAAAAAACAGAAACCACATAAAACAAACAACAAACAGAGCCATCAAAACAGTACCATAAATGAGGGTGTTTTTCTCCATGAGTGGGTTCGGCAGTCTGTGCTATTTACATTATCAGTACATACATTTTTTGTCTAATTAACTATGCTTAATAGAGATGAATTTAATTATCTCCTCAATCCAACTAATGAATATAACTTATTTTCATATCTATTACATCCTTTTCTTCTACTTTAATACTTAAAGTTTTTAATTTTTTTATTTATTTCCATAAATTTTATCATGGGCATCCAACATTTTTTCCGGCTATTCCAATCTTTTTTCCTAATTAGACAGGTGAGTTTGTCCATTTCTATGTAGGTCAGCAATTTCATCCACCAGTCGTCCCAAGTCACCTGCTTCTTTCCTTTCCATTGTGATGCAAAAGCTATCCGAGCAGCCACTATCATATAAAACAAAAGTACACCAAATTTATCCTCCAGCTTAGAGTCAGAAATCATATTCAACAAATAACATTTTGCCTCAAATTTAAATTGACAACCTAGTATTTTCTGTATTTTTTCATGAATTTGAGTCCAGTATTTTTTTGCGTATTCACAACTCCACCACATATGCAAAAAAGACCCTATAGACTTTTCACATTTCCAACATAGTGGACTGCTATTTTTATGCATGTATTTTTATGAATGTAGTTATCTCTTTAAAAAGCCTTCTTTCTGTAAACTTGCAAAAGTAATATTAACATGTTATTATTTGTGTGCATCTATAACTATGAGGAGTCTGATCTTTGCACATTCCAAATACAAACTGTTCTGCTCCCACCATGCAGATTTCACAGTTCCACATTTCTTAGCACAACCGAGAGAACATGGATTAGGACAATGCATTTCTCATATATGTTTAAATGCAATTCTTGGACTTATTTCTAACATGGGAATTTTGTGCATAAAACAGTAAAAGAGCTTGGAAAATGTTATGGGGCCAGTGAGGAGCTGATCTTTTTATCTCTGTTGGCCTCCTGTTTTTGGATACTGGTGTAGTTTTCTTCTCACATCCACATCCTATGTCAGTCCAGGCTGAACAGAAAACTGCCTCTATGTCGCTAGTGGGGAAGTTGTTATTGGCAGCACATTTACATCTTCTTTTCTCAATTTTCTTCTTAACCTTTTGTTACCTTTTTTTTATCTTTCACTGCCTTATTAAAAGCTTACATTTTCATTGTCATCCTTACAATCATGTAGGTGATCAATAACTGCATTAGGCCCACCATGTGAGTAAATCCCACCATTATGTTGCAGGCTCCAATATTTAATTTCAGCTGCTATTTGTTCTTTTTGTTGAAGTTGTAGTTCTTTTTGAATTATAACCACAATATTTATGTTGTTTATTATGGGGATAACAGTATGAATGACATATATCAAACATTAGCTCAAAAACCTATTGAATTACCAAGTAAAATCCCTTTTGAAAAATAAAAAAAGTTATGTCTGCTACTAATTTATTGTTGATACAGGTGGTAACATAAAATATATAGACAATTTACCACAAATATATCCCAGCAACATAAACAACCTAACAGTCTCAAAGAAAGAGAAAGCAAACCTCAAGAGAATATTCATTTATAACCCACCAAGTTTGTTTCTGTAAACTTTTTCTTCCTCTATTGTGGCACTTAAAATGTAACTTTGCCAAAGGTAATATATTTATCTAATCCTATGAATAAGAATCCACTCTTGGCTGTAGCTAAATTATCCATAATATAATTTTTCCCATCATATGTTTTGGGATATAACAGCTTTATTTGTCACTAATCATTGATATTTCAGTATTTGTATGATTGAATGTAGCAACAATATATAGAAGACCTTTCTAAAAATGTTAATGCTGTTCAGGACAATCATACGTACAGTGCCATATCTGTGTTTTTCTTTAACATTATATCTAGTGACATGAAGGTAATATGCTCTGTTCAAAATGTGGATGTTGTTATGGTTGCAGGGGTTTGCTTTGACTTTTGCTGAATGTAATGGTAAGCAGGATATTCATTGCAAAACTTCTCCTTGGGTCAAATTTTACAGAATGTGACAGTAGCCTCCATATATATTGGACCTACCTTTGGAAAAACACCTTAATGTCAAAATCTGTTCCAGTTTTTCTTCTGGTACAAATATAAAGTATATGAAAAACTGAAAATATTGTGTGTTAGCCATTCTTCTTACTCTAAAATGCTCTAATTCTTCACAGCACCATAGTATATTATCTCCTGTGACATGCAAACAGCATTGCCATTGCTATTTTTGTTTTCATTTATATTAAAAATTTCAGTGAATAATGAGACTCCAGTTGGCTAACAGAATATTTTAAAACAGTAGAGATTAAAAATATACAAAGTGTTCAGTAGAAGTATAAAGGCAAAAAAGTTTTATGCTATTTAAATATTGATCATTTTTAAACATTAAAAGCATTAAGATTCATCAAAAGACAACATACAAACATAAAGAGAGCACTTAACAGCATTAAAAGCTCATCCCAATCAGTTTATAAATGCAAAAATAAATAAATAGCATACTGTTGGAAGGACAACAGGGTCTGAAGTTTTCTGAGCACATTTCAAAAGCAGCTGCATGTCAAATTCATTACAATAATCCAAATGGGATGTAACCAAATATTACTGTGGCCAAACTGAATTTGTGCAGAAACAGGTGCATCTGGTTCCTTAGCTTTAACTGTGCAAAAGCACTCCTGTTCACTGCAGAAACCTGGGTCTCCAGGTTCAGGGCAGAATTCAGGAGTAACAACAAACTACAAACCTGCATTTTCAGGAAAGTGTTACCCTTTGAGAAAGTTACACTCTCCATTCCAGAAAACCCCATGTATGTTTGCCTTAGGGTTGCCATAATTTGGAAATGATTTGAAGACACACAGCAACAACAGCTTCTCTACACAAGTGAAAATCCAGTGGCTCTTGTGGAGAACCTCCATGTGTAGCAGAAACTCTTCCATCTAGACACATCTCTTGCCATATAAGGAGATCAATGGGGGGGGGGGGGTCTAATCTACTCATCTATCATATTCTTCTACCTACTGCACATCAGCCTTCTAAAGCCTCAACCCCATTGCCTAACATGTTAGATGTTCCTCTCCAAGAATATTTTTACCTAACTTTGTGCATTCTTTTTTCATTTTCTACTTACTGAAATTTCCCGCACCCCACCATTACCTTCTTTTTTCTGTTGACATTGGCTCCCAGGCTTGAGATTTCATTTGAAAGTATCTTGCATTTACTTGAGACTCGAGACGTGAAGGTAGCAAACTGAGATTTGACTTAAGACTTGGAGTAGAAGGCTTGAATACATCACTGCAAAAGATTGGTAGGGATAGCTTTCTTTCCCTGAACCATGCAGCCTGCAGAAATACTGTTATTTTGATTAGAAAGAATAAAGTTTTGGCTCTATTATTTCTGCACCCGTTTGTTTTGTGTTTGAAATTCTAGAGTTCAGAAATGCACATTGTACTCTACCCACCCCATACACATAGTTTTATCAACAAATAAATTTTGACTGTTGGAATGAATGCATCACCAGTATTGGTCTGCTTTTGCAGATGATATTACTGCATGACTAATGTTTAATTAAATATGACATTTTCTTGACAACCTATTATGTGGGCACAAAATATGCTATATCTGTACAAAAGCAGTGTCGAATCAACACAGTTCAAATCTGGGCCATGGAGTGTAGCTAAGAAGGTGGGGAAATAAGGCCATTGCTCCTCAAACAAGAATTCTGTACCTTCAAAAGAATTTTTCCTTCTGTCCACAAATTTGTAGTATACATTTTGCATTCTCTAGAAGATATCTTTACCTTCACAAGCGTGGCAAACCAACACAAATTCCTCACATTTCATTCCATTAAACTGAGGGCTGATAATTTATTCCTGTTTCTTGTTTTTGTCACTTTCCCTATTTAATCAACTGTTTAATCCATAAATAGGAGAAAAAACTTCCACATTACATTTACATATTAACCTGTGATTTTAATAAAATCCACTATAATATAGAATTCAATTGATGTTTCAAAATGTATTGAAATACCTATTTCCTTAACATACAGATTAAAAAATGTACTCTCATTCGAAATGTATATTTAAAATCTATAATTAAATACATATCGATAACATTGCAATGTTTTGTGAACTGAAAAATACAGAACATAGCTAAATTCCCGTCTGAATATTAATCTGAAAAAAGACATCACCCTCCAACTCTATGATTCTATGTGGAAATTAATAAATGATAGCTATCTGAAGCATCACTACTTTAAATGTTGGTTCTTTGTGACAGCAGTCGAGGCAACCTATCTGCAGAAGAAAGAGACTTTATCCCTTCCTTTGATTTCTGTTGGCCTGCTATGCTGACTGCTATGATGCAAGGGACAACAGGCTCTAGACTTCTTCTATACATTCCTAGATATTTTTTTTAAAAAAATATATCAACAGGGTCTGGAAATTTTTCTTATTAAGTCTGATATGGTGTTAAATGTTTGGCTCAACAAGACTGGGATCAGCACATTAATGACAGTAGTAAACCAACAACCAATGTATCTCTATTAGGATGTGATACAATTTGTGCAAATGCCTCATTTATTGCCAAGACACCCTATCTTATGACTCCCCAGCTGCTCCAGAAGTCCTCACCTACTCAATAAGAGAAAGGCACCAAACGCTTTCTCCTCTTTCATCTGTTTTTTCTCCCAGTTTATTCAGAAAAGTTTTTTTCTTTTTGGGGGGGGGGGGGTGAAACTAAGCATACACAAAGAGCAAGGACTCTTTGCCTCAGATGTTGCTGTCAAATAAGCACAATACAACAGGTTGGAAGTAAGGCCACAACTTTATCTGCAAACAATTGGTAGGGTTGGCACAAAGCATAAGGTCAGGAACTGGGAAATCAAACAACCCGATGTTGTCTGATTATCCAAACCTGGCACCCACCAGGTGCTTGGGATGACCTAGGGGCTAAGGAACACAACTTGACTGCAAATATTGTCTTGCGTTCACAAATTTACTAAGCCCCTAGTCACCGGGAGGCGCTCCTGCGTTCTGGCCCCCGCAATGGCCAAATGCCTGCCCTATTCGCCCCCGGGTACCTATTGACTCCCAAACCAGAGCTCCATAGCCCTGGTACAACAACATGCAGATCCTGGTCTATGCTGCCGCCAAAGTTGTGACGAAAAAACACCCACAAAACAGCGGTGGGTGGGTGGGAGAAGCTCAAAGTCTTTCCCCTTCCTCAGCTTGGCTCCGCTCTGCTTGAAGCCAAGCGCCAACTGAGGGCTGGGGCCGGCAACGTGGCCTAAAATAGGCCTAGGCCCCGCCCATATTGAATGCTGTGCGGAGCCCCTCCTCCAAGGCCACCCAACCAATGGGCATCCCTGGAGGACCGGAAGCTCCGCACCAACGAGCCCAGCTCCCAGAGCGTCGTGGAAGGATGGGACCGCCCCATTCGCTCCGTGCACCAATAGGGAGCCGGAGCAAGCCCCAGTGCACACTGAGGCTTGTAGTTCCAGCCGCTTCTAGCAGCAAAACGGTCTGCCCGCCGAGTCAGGCGACCGTTTTTAGAAATTAGACTTGATAGGGCTTTGCTACTATGAGTTATCCCTGAAATGAGAAATAACTCATTTCTAGAACCATTCCAAATCCTGTGCACTATCAACCAGTGTTACTATCTGGAATCCTACTGGTAGCACCAGTAAGTGTAAACCAATTGAACAAATGAGTTTGCTTATGTGTTGACTCACAATTCAACAATTCATGCAACATGCCTACTGTTGTTGCTATTGTTGTTATGTGCCTTCACATCACCACATGACTTATGGTGACCATAACAGGGTTTTCTTGGCAAGACTTATTTAGAGATGTTTTGCCTATGCCTTCCTCTAAGACTGAGAAAATTTGACTTGTCCAAGGCCAGCCAGTGGGTTTCCATGGTCTTCAGAGTTATGATCTTCTGGACCCCAAAAGTCATAGTCCAATGCTCAAAACGATACTCTGTTGGCTTTCATATCTACTGTACTTGGGACTAAACAATAGGACTCAGGTAATTAGGTCCATTAAGTCCATGAAAGGCCTTCCAATTATTTGAGGTCAATGCTGGGCCCTAAAATGATACAGTGAAGGCACAAATTGACCATCTTCAATTTGTAAGAACTAAGCCTAGGGCTCTGGCTAGACTGCTTCTGGTGTTTTAGAAGTGTTTTCTGTGGCATTTGAATTTCAAAGTTGCCTTAGTTTTCAGAACTGCTTTAAATGCAATACAGTTTTGGAATTTGCTTTAAGTTTTTTTAAAGAGAGTTCAAAGTGAGATATAAACAGAATACTGTCGCGTCATTTTAAATACAACACCCAGCCCTCCATACAAGGACTATATGGCTGAGCAAATCTCTAACTATGAATGAGATACCAATACTGTGTCTCACTCACATTTTTCATCTGCGTTGCTCAAAGGTTGTCTATTAGTGAAAGCATTTTCATTTTTAGCAGTGTAATTCTTAAGTATGCAAGTATTTCCCTATAGAACCATCTGGGTTGCCAGATGGCTTCCCTTTTGATGACAGTGTCATAGCCAGTATCTTATCCAACTATTGCATTGCTATGTAATCAAGCATTTTATCCTCCAGACTCCACTCAAGTACCTCCTAAGAGTATTAATGCTTTCCAGCTTCAATCATCAGCTTTAAACTAGACCAAACTGTCTTCTACATGGAACAGTTAACATATATTTTTTAAAAAAACCAAAAATATTAAAGTTGAGCATGCTAAAGCTCCACATGACTAGGACTATCAAGGGGGTTAGAGACATAGCTTCGAGCAAGTAGGTAGCTGTCTGATTGTGATTACAAATGTTTCCAACAAGCCTGAGCAGCTGCTGGTCACCTACATGTTTTAGTGCATCCACCTCTTCCCCACATAACCAGTCTGATTTTCTTTAACCTAATAACTGGTGGATTAAGGTTTTCTGTCAGGCCCTACAGCAAGGCTATTATTTGGCCATAACGAGAATTTCAAATGGAGGGAGCTGGTTTACCTTTTTGTCATGCATGCTGTAACAGGGTGGCCTAACAAGACAGAACTTTTGATCTGCACGGTCTGCTATTTCTCATCCCTGTCAACCTTATGAGGATTTTTGGAACTGAATGCGAACAGCTGCAGTTGCATTGCTGTTGCTTTCTGTCCTTCCTTTGCTGCTGCCTCAGCCCTTATTAGGCATGAGTAAATCCTACAGTCTCAAGTTTGTTGTGATCCTCTCAATCCCATCTGTATTTTCCTCTGGACCTTTGTTTTGTAGCAGATTTGTGTTTCCCCCCTGCCTTGAAATACTATTTCTGACACATCCTTTCTAATGTGCACATTTATTAGCACCATTGGCCCAATTAACATCACTTTATTCATGGGAGACAAGTGTGCTGTTATGTCTGTACATTTCAGTGTGGAAAAAAAACACGTTGTGTGTACTTCATACAGTTCTGTGCTAACCATAATCAGAACCATAGTACAACGAAGAACTTCTATGTTTAAGAAGCAGCAGGAACATCTCAGGGGAGAGGCTAAACCTGGACCTCAACATCCAGCAGAACAGTCTCTAACAGTCAGGAAAACAGAAGGAAAAAAAAAATAAAACCTTTGTATCATCATGTTCACCTTTTGTTGACTCCTGCAAGAAATCCATTGGGTAGTTCCTACGTTGGGTATTCCTAAAGAATATACCACTGATTTTATTATTTCTTAATTTAAAAAATTGCCATAGGAGACAGATAATTTCATCTAAAAAAATGTCATTCTAATATTTTTTTTAAATGCCACAGAAAACAGGTAATGCAGAGCAGGCAGATACAAGCTTTGTCCTATACATAAGGTGAAGAAGATATATTGGTTGGTATCCAAGATTTTACTTTTTCCTTCTTGAAACACTGGATGGTATGCAGGTATGAGACTGTCATAAATATCAATTGAGTGGTTCTCTTAGAAATTTGTTATAGGAAAACCTCAAGGAGTCTATTGCTGGGGTTTGGTTGAACACTGAAAGGGAAGAAACATAAGGCAAGAGAAAAAAGCTTTCCCTGTTGAAGGAGACAACAGGGAAAGAAATTTCGCAAGTTTGTCAGAGCTTTAGCTTTTTATCTCACCGAGAAAGGGCATGAGGGCAAAGTACTCTGTCATTAAATCTGAAAGTTTGGAACTTAGAGTTTTTTGTATAAGGATGCAACTATGTCTTGAATGCATTTTTCAAAAGCATTGCTTTATGACAGACTGTTTCTTGCCAGCACTAGTGAGTTCAAGCAGTTTACTGCCATTTTGCAGCAGCTGGATTCAATTAATGTGTACACTATGTTCAGCCAATATCTAGTTGGTACATCCACAAGGACACAGGACTGAATTAACCTGAAAGACAAGCAAACTCTTTGGTTATTTTAATGCACCAACTGCAATTTTTGTCCTGAATATTTTAAGGAATTAATTAATTTACATATGGTCTTTCTTCCAGCACATGATTCAAAATGGAAAGCATGGGATTCAAAGCAGATTCAAGTTTCGCAATAAATGTATTCTAGTTAAGCATTATGAAATACACCCCCCCTCCCAACTACAATTGCATTTATTAGACTGAACAAGCAATCCTTTGTTATAAATCCACAGTAAAGCTCTATGCTGGTTGAAGACAAATGTGATAGGGATCCACTTGGAAACTACAGCTGATGAAGAAAACAAATGTCAATAAGTTAGTTGGCAGCATCTGCTAGGAGTATAATAAACCAACGATTCAAGACTGATGTACCATCTATTTCTTAGAACATTGCATGAAATGGGGAATGCTCTCCTGTATATGGAATTAAAGTATAAAGGAGAGTGCTTGATATTACAAGGCTATCTGCTGAGAAAAAGACCAGAGACAGAAAGTGGAATCCTACAACTAGGGAATGATTCTCCCTGATCCTGTGATCAGGGGAGGAGCCTTTGCTGGGCTCTCAGTGGAGAAAGCATCAATTTAAAGATAAACGGGGCACTTAGCAGGCCCCAGCATTTTGTATTGGTAGACATTTTATGTAGCTGAATTTTCAGCCTTGTTGTGGGAGGTCTGTGGTTCAGTAAGGGGTACCATAAAACTGCAGAGGGCTCCAACTTGGCATACCAATAAGTAATTAGTCATTTTGGAGAAAAAATGTTCATGTTAAGCTGGGTTGACCTGGATGGTTTTTGGGGAGTCTGCCAATAAACACAAGGGCAGCTGGTGTTTAATTCACTCTATAACAGTATTCTGTGCTGGCTACCCTTCCTTGCTGATAAGTGTGACAGCCATTTTGTTGAGGCTTGGCAGTCATTTTGTATTTCATCCATTTTGTAATGCCGCATTGTCAGCCTTGTTAAGGGGATGCCTGTGGTTCTGTAAGGGGTGCTATACAACTTTTTTGGGGGGGGGCAGCTCCACATACCAAGTGTTAATCAGCCATCTTTGAGTTAATTTTTAATGCTAAACTGGGTTCGGTCCAGACAGTATTTGGATGGGACTCTGCCATTAAATAAAGGGGTAGCTGGTGACACAAGCACATACATTCATTAGTACCGGGGTAGGTGGTGTGTTATACTATTCAAGTTTCTTCTGCTCAGTAAAGCCTTTAGTCTTCAGATCACATCCTTAAGGTAGGAACCATTATTTGCTTAGTGAAAGGAAATGGCTCCAAAAAAGGAATAGGGGGTCGTATGGGCCAGATCTCTGCCCCCCCCCCCAACCCCCCCCCCCAGCAGGTTCAATTGGTGGATGCTGAGGAGGATAGTGATGAAGAGATTCATTGGGATTTAGTGCTATCCAGGTTACAGCCTTTGAAATCTGAGAGGGTGGGATCTATTCCAACTGCATCTTCTGGGAGTAGGTCAGCTAGGATGTCTAAACAAAAGAGAATATTTAATGAAGTTTACTCTCATCTTACCACGCTAGAGCAGTTACGAGACCAAGATGAGGTTCTCCGCAGTCAATGTGCCAGGAGGCATCCAGGCCGGAGCCCCCAGTAAACTGCAGTGCATGATCACATTCCAGAAATTTCACCTGCTGAGGCTCTTGATCCATGATTTTTTTTTCAGCACCGGTCACTTGGCTATGGGGTCCAGGCCAGGTGCAGGCTGCATCACAGCCTAACCCCATACCTGGGATTCCTATAGGTACAGGAATGCCAGGTTGGGAGGTGGCCCACCTTGCACACAACACCAGCTTTTGGTTCATTGCCTCAATCAATGCAATGGAAAGGTATGGATGGTCAACGCTTGGCTTATCCCACAGGAGATGAGTTACCCTCTCCATCTGTGATTCCAGTTGGTGATATCACCCTTCTTCTAGGTGGTTATTTATCACAAGCTACATGGGATATGATATTAAGTGTTGAATATATTGATGTTTTTACACTGATGTATCAGGAGGAGGTTGATGACAAGGAGAAAGAAAAATTGAAAAAGGGTTGGGTAGAGAGAAATTGGTCCATTTGGATTTCATCCTTCTTGATCTATGCAGGTTTTATAGCAAGAGTACAGCCCATCCAGGCTGTCTCCCTATTTCAATATTTAGACATTATATATAGAGCCTACATAGATTATTCAGGACCAGCATGGTTGCTCTATGACAAGGCTTTCCAGATGTGAGCTGTGATTTACCCCTTGCTATGGTGGGATATGATACATTCAGAGTTGTGGATGCAGCTCATGATGTCTGCTTGGCCTAGACAAGGGGAGCACTCACATAGTGGACATCTGGTCCAGAAAATACCTATTTCATCTTCCTTTCATGGTTTAGAATCAAAAAACCAGCAACAGAAATTATTATGCTGGGAGTTTGGCTCACAGGGTGTCTGTAACTGAAAGCATGAGTTCTCATTGTGTGGAGGGAACCACTCCTTTAAGAATTGCAACCAGGGACGGGGACAAACAGAACATAAGGACCAGGGTATAAGAAAGGGATGTGACACAACCACCCCTTCTACAAAAGGGACCTTGCCTGATAGATGCTGATACCCCCTCTATCTTGTTAGAAGGTTTTACTAATGGTTTTTGTGCTATTTGTGCCCCGTTCTGGTCCCTACCTTAAAATCAGCCAGGGGAATGGAAGACTTGGTGAGGTAAAAGATAGTGAAGGAGGTTTCTGAAGGTAGAGTGATTGGTCCCTTCCAGGAACTCTAGAATAATGGATATGTGAAATGCAAGAATTAAGAGAAATTGACAGACTAACATATCTTATAAATAAGAAACCTAAAGACAAATTAGAAAAAGAATGGCTCCCAATTCTGCAATATTGGGAAGATATATTTGGAACTAGGAAGGAATTATTGGAATATTAAAATGATCAATAATATCAAGTTATGGTATAATTTATAGGGAAGATCTGGACTATATAATATCTAAGACTAGGAAAAGGAGGAGAGTTCATAATGGAAACGGGGAGGGGGTACAAATGTTGGCTTATGATCATTTTAAGGATGGTAAGATGTTAAGCAGAATGAAGAATTCAGTGAAGAGCATCACATATTAAAATATTTGGGGGATTGATGGGAAAGGCATGTATTTTCAACATGATGTTATGAAAAAACAAATATAGACTACAAGATAAGGAAATCTAGGAGCTAAGGAAAATATGATATAATTAAGTTAAAGTTAGTAAATCTGTATAGCAAATATAGGGGAATAGAAATCAACTTATTTAATGTACTTGAATTTTGCTTCTTTTTTACTATACTATATTATTTTAAATTCAGAAAAAAAGAAATAGACACATGACATTTGGACTAGGGAAAAACACTGAAGGATTCTGTTATGGAATATTTGGTGTACTGGTGTAAAGGTCAGATATCCACATATTATCAAAGCCAGCTGTTTCAACACATGGAGATTGGTTAATGTAAATTTGTGCACACATCATAGATTAATTGCAGTTGTTTTCTGACTTTTTGTTCTGAAGTTACCTTTTTTACATGACTTCAGCTGCTGAGGATTCTGGGGCATATTTTAGGCTACACTCTCAATGTATGCTGACCTCTTGGTCCTCTCATCACCAATTACTGCAGTCACTGTTCTTATTTTGAAGGCGTTTATGGTCTAATCGAATTCCCACAGCCTTACTTATTGCATTTCATTGCCTTAACCTGACCTTTTAGCATTTCTCACTTAGTGATTAGTGGTCATGTGCACATGTTAATTTTCTTATATATACAGAGTTAGATGCAGCAATGGTTAAACACTGAAGTTGAGATAAGAGAGAAAGAAATCACTTCAGCATTTCAGTTTCTCATCTGGCCAGATGAGAGATTTTAGTATCTGGAGTCATGTTTTGTTGCAAAATTCACGCAGAATTATATCTACAAAGGAGGAATTTCTGCAATATTATCACCTGAGAAGCTAGCTGTACATAAGAGTTGTACCCTGAGATTCAGTCACTTGTTCTGTTTGTGTGTATATGTCTGCTTGTTTTTGTGTGCTTTTTGGCAATTATTTTAAATAATGTTCTATCTCATGTAAACATGTTTTTCCTTGTTCTGGGTGTATGGACATTGTGGAATTCCCTTTGTGCTACACCACAAATACTCCTGTGGTTACAGGATATTTTATGCTATGCAATATAGTTTTAATGGCCTTAGAAAAGACCTCAGATTAATTCAGTCAGCGCACTCTTTCTCCTTCTCTGTCTTCTTTTTTTTAAAAAAATTGCCTCGATAAGGATTAAACTAACTTCAAAACTGACCTAGTGGCAAAGATAATTGAGAATTGGGGTTGGTAGTGGAGCTTATCACTCTTCCAACCTTATCCCATCCTTATCACAATTGCACAAAAGTATTTCAGAGATGTCTCGCTTTGTCCCGTCATTTAAGTGGAATTGTGTTAATGAGAATTCCTCTTAATTCAAAATGACAGGACAATTCCACTTCAATGACAGGCCAATGATAGGATAAGTGTGATGCCATGTGAATGTCTTTCATTGAGCTTCAATGACGGGACCATGAATGGATAAGCACAATGTCATCTGAAAATCTTTTTGCAATCTCGCGGTAAAGATGGGAAAAGTATGGGACAAGGATGTCCTTTTCCCCAGATGATAATCTTCTAAATTTTGAATTCCAAAGATTTTTGTCAGTTTATAGTTTTCATTGGGAGGATTTCCTGACACTCAAGAAACATATTTTTGATACTTTTCGATATTCTTTTGATCCCTACTTTTAAGAGTTAGAATATCAACTGGGAAACGAGGATGTTATGCCAAAAATGGAGGAGGGTCATGCACATGATAATGAAGTGTTTCTTTAAGGAAGGAAGTTGAAAAAAATGCAATTTTAAGAAGCTATTAAATATGGGGATACATGGATGTGAAGTGGTTTAATGAGAGGGTACCAGGAAATCCTTTTGTCAGCTGGGACATGAATAACAACAATTCTTTTCATCTCTACTAGCACAGACAGTAGTATATTCCACTGTTCTGGCAAGAACCTGATAAAATCAGATCATGTGCATGTAGTAAAAGAGAAATATCCAGTTTGGGTATTTCATGAAATATATAATAACAGCATAATATGTGAATTTTTTAAAAATATATATTGATTTTTTTCCCCTGAAGTTTATGGATTAGGATTATGGAAGTGGAGAAATGGGAAATCATTCTTTGTTTGGTCCAAACCAGGGCTGTTTAGACAACTAATTGTTTCTGGCTGATATGGACTTGGACTTAATTGGATCAAACTTAGCATTCATGGTTGAAGCAGAATTTTCAAGCTTGTCAAGAAGAGTGTTAAGGAGAGATACATTTTGCCTTGAGAACACACTCATTTCAATCAGTTTCCAACAAATAAAGTATATACAAAATAATATAAACATTTTAAAATATATACACAGCTAAAATATATAAAACAGCCTTCATATCTAGTGAAAAAGTAGTTTTGTTAACAAGGGAAATTTTGTATACTTTGGGTAAACTGCAAAAACAAATGTGTGAATTAAGAAAAATCCATTAAAATGTACATATGTTTAAGTAAGGTGAGCTTGTATTGTCATTGTAGGTATACTGACAGAGTTCTGTCTTTGCAGTTACTAGTGAAAATATCCCCTCTTCAACCTACTTTGAAGACTGTCAATGCCCTGACCAAAGTGTTCTGAGCCACTGGGCATCCGAGTGTTGGGAATGCAGCTCTGTTCATGCAGTATTAGATATGGAGTGAGAGGAGCTGCCTTTGCTGATTACCAATTAAGAGAAACCAGGAACAATATGTTAGGTACAACTCCTCCTGAATATTGAGCACTGGAGGAAGAGGCAGAGGATACCTAAGGTCCTCCTTCTCTACTTTGTTTCCTTCTTAGTAGCAAGCCTTGATCCCCCCCAACCATCTCCAGTGCAATGGAAGCTTTACTGATCGTTTATGAGATGGGCAGTTTTTATTTCCATTTTACCTGTGGCTTCTCACCTACCTCAAAGTATAACTGAGGGGCCTTTACTATGGATGGAGTCCTTCAATTGGAAGTCACTTGGTAGGTCTTTGTTGTCATTATTCCATGATGGGTCAGGAAATGATATCTGTACCCTCAGTGTTCTGTCACAACTGCTTGTCCCAAGGCACTGTGGTTAGTAATGTGCTGGAAACATCATTTGCCAGTGTTCAGATCGTCAGTACCTCTGAAATGCTGCGGTCAGGGTACTGCTTGGATGTAAAGGGTAAAGATATGTTGTGCACATTTTGTTGTTCGTTACTTAAAATCACAATATTGTACGCCCAATTTATGATATCATAAATGCTGAAGAGGATGTTAGCCACAGTGTTGCAACCCCGCTTTTAAAAAAGACAGCTTTTGAGGGGTGAATGAGTCAGTCTGCCTGAGAGATCATACATTAAAGAGACTTGAGTGAATAATAATAAAAATAATAATAGTATGCTGAAATTCTATGGAGGCTTATGTCTTTGTAAACACAATAGGACACTTGTATTCATTTGTCCCATCTATCCAGTTAACAAGTTGTTTCTATATTGGTTGTTGCCATTCTGTTTTTCAATATTTAAAAAAAAAACATGAGGGAGGCTCATGTCTGAAAAGGCTTGCCACATTGTATGGAATGTGGTTGTCTAATGTCACAATTTTTCCTTCAAATAGACATACTTTTCTTTCATCTTCTGGGCTTTAACATATATTTTAACAATTTTCAAATATTTTTGAATATTCTTTCCATCTCTAAATGATGAATCCTGAAAGGAGCTACAGAAGGTTAAGAATCACTTTGGGGGATAGGACTCAGGACTGTAGAAACTTCTTCCAAGTGGGGATTAGAACCCAGAATGGAATTGGTTAGCTGCGACTGGGTAAAAGGGTAGGTTTTTCCCAATTGGCACTTTTAAAGATAAAGATAAAGATAAAGGTATTCTCTGTTGACAAGGTTGTTAAGTTGTGTCCAACCATATGAGGTGGTGCTCATTTCCATTACTAAGCCAAGAACCAGTGTTGTCAGAGACTACTCTGTGATCATGTGGCCAGCATGATTTCACAGAATGCTGTTTACCTTCCTAATGAACTGGTACCTATTTATCTACTTGCATTTGCATGCTTTCAAACTGCTAGACTGGCAGGAGCTGGGACTAGTGATGGGAGTTCACCCCACCATGAGGGCACCCAGGCCTCAAACTTCCTACATGACGATCTTGCAATCAACAGAGTCAGCATCTTAACCACTTGAGCCACCGCATCCCTATCTTCTAAAGATAGACACACCTAATTCTGTGTGTCTCATACTTAATGAGACATGCAGACAAAAGTTCCATGTGTGTACAAAAAACAGATGGGAATTGGCCCTTAGTCTTTTAAGTTCTTATCTCTTGTTTTCTTCCACCCACTCCAGTCTGCTTACTTGTTCAGTTGATAAATTCAAAATCTTTTTGAGCTTTCAACATATTCCTTAAATTCTAGTGACTAATTTCTTCTCACTGATGGTTCCTCACCACCACCACCTGCACATCCTACAGCAAATGCTAATGATGAATATGTTGAAGGCCATATGGCTTTATCTAGCCCCAAACATTATGATCGTGATATTTGGACACCCTGTTCAATGCAAGAAACTGAAA
Organism: Sceloporus undulatus; assembly: GCF_019175285.1. Taxonomy (NCBI): domain Eukaryota; kingdom Metazoa; phylum Chordata; class Lepidosauria; order Squamata; family Phrynosomatidae; genus Sceloporus; species Sceloporus undulatus. The sequence goes on along the minus strand of NC_056524.1, from coordinate 137,983,941 downwards.
TATGAAGTGAGGTATATTTTATGTATATTGCAAACATTAAGCTTGGTGATTTACTTAGGTTTTCCTTAGACTGTTAGATTACTTTTGAAAAAATATATAAGGCCAACACATAATCATGGCAGATTTATTAAAGACAAGTGATGTATTAAAACTTGGGAAGTTATATTTTAACTTAAAGGTAAATTAAACCCATAAATTTAACATGGGCATAGATGAGCCCAGTCTTCAGCAAACAGTAATCACTTGCTTATTTAATTATGCTGGGATGGATTGCTCATCTTGACCTGCCAAAGTGCATTCTGCCATCTTCCCTGTGCCCATATGCCTGACATTTTGTTTATTAGCATAAACCTTCTTGATCACTGCAATTCAAGATAAACTGTTTTATTAATAGGAGATGATGTTGTCAGTTCAGCATAATGGAATTCGAAAGATTCATCTGATATTCTTCTGCATGCAATATTTGACATGGTGAATGCACAACTTCATGGAATGGCTTTTTCTGCCTCAGTAACCTAAGTGACTTAGTGCATGAGAAGCATATTTATCCACAAGCGAAATCTGAAGAATTTTGTAGTTTAGCTTTCTTGATAAATCTTCATGACCAGTCTTAAACTACATACCATATGATTACTTCGAAAAGATGACCTTTTCCCATGTGTACATGAGAAAAGGTGTGTACATGAGAAAAGGTCCAAATCCTAACTGTTACCTAAGGGCACACAGTAAGGAAAGTAGTGCATGACCATTTGCTTGAATGGGAATGGGAAACACTCTTTCATTACGATATTGATGAGAATTGTGAGAGATAATACTGGATAGCTCAAGCATAGTAGTCAAACTGACAAAACACAAACCGAACAACTATCTCCCACATCTATCCAAACACAGACACAGGCCAGCAGAGAAAGAGAAATACTGTATATGTGGTATTTCTAGATATGTAGAGTGGCAGAGGTCAAGAGCTTAGTCCATCCCAGAAGCACCTAAAAGAAGCACCGACTCCCTCTATTCTCTCTACCTCAGCACCACTTCAGATCCCTTTGAATTCCTGAGGGAGAAAATGGTGGCACTGGCAGCTCTTTGGCACTCTCCCTCAAAGGAGTGCCGAGAGGCTTTGAATAATATATTTCTGTATGTTTCTCAGCTTTTCTGGGTTAAAATCAGGCCAAGTTATATTAATGTTAAAGGCTGCAATAACTATTAATGTAGTCACCATTTTCTTTGATTGGCTTTTTACCTTGTTTGGACATGTGTATGTGTTTTCTTAGACCACTTGTGTCTGGTTGTCTCCCTCACACATTACATAGTCATGATTTACCATAGTTCCCTCCTCACCCATCTAGCCTTTAGGGTGAGCACAAATAGTTATGCCTGCTGAAATGTTGTCCGTTCTTCAGCATTGTTTACATCCTTTGTTACATTCACCTAAGTTTTATCCCCAACGTATCCATGGATCATGTGAAAATTAATAATTTTATCCCCAAAACCTGCCCTCAAGTTATACATAAAGTTGACATAGGCAGGTTACAAACTGCCAATAGGGACGTCCTGAGGACGTTTGCCCTATCACGGACTCAGTCCATACAAAATGGCGGCGCCCTGTTCATACAGGCGCTGCCATTTTGACGTAAAGGATGCTCTGCATCTGCACGTGGCGCCCCGGAAGTGACGCCGCGAGTGTGCCCTTTGGCACTCGTGGCGCCTCTTCCAGGGCCTGAGAAGGAGCATGATTTCCGTGCTCCTTCTCTGCAGCGTCCGGGAGCCGCACCGTTTAAAGGCTGCAGCTCCCCGACGCTGCAAGTGGTGGCGGAGGGAGAGCGCTGCAACCCGGTGGTTTGTAACCCGCCATAGTTGAGTATATACAGGAAGCTTAATCTTCTTGGTAAATATAGTCAAATACACGATGTGATGGAGGCTAGAATAGAAAGGACATAAAATAGCTTCAAGATAGAGTGATGCAGAAGGAAAACCAAACAAACTGAAAGTCTGAAAACATGCAATCTAGCAATTAGTAAGCATAAGCATAATTTTCCCCCTGATAGTTATGAGCCATCCTCCTCAACACACATGACAATTTATTCTCTGCATAGAAAACCCAATTCCGTGGGTCTACTGAATGTCCAAAATGACACTAAGCAAGTATTTTGCAAGAGGATATGTAAACAGAATTCCTAATCCATTTTATGATGATGCTGCATGCTTTAGTACATTTCATACAAAACCCATCAGTTTTAGTTATAATGGGAGGAAGATGTCCATTATGGCCTATGGGAACATTTGCAACTGGGAAAAGGAGATAATGAAAGAAAAGAGCCTTTTCAACCACTTGCTTTCATCATTGTTGTAGCCACAGTGTGTTTGTATTTGCTTAGGGACATTACTGACTAAATATTAATATTCTGGAAGCCTTTCTTGTGACTTCAGCATTAAAGATGACAAACAAAAAGAATGTGGCATCAAACAGCAAAAATGTTGCACAAAACAAAACAAAAATCCCATATGGGAATTATGCCATGCAAAGAAGATTGAGATGAGCTGAGATGAGCTGTGGGCTTGTTTACACAGGGAAAATAAAACAGTATCAATGAATCCAGGCCTTTCTAATCCATCAGGATGTTAAGGGGGGGAGAGTGGTGATTTACTCTGGATTTCATCATAAAATCCAAATATTCATAGGTGTATGTGTGCGGACTCCACTCCATAGTGATGACAGTGTAGAGCCTGGGATGGGAGGTGTATTAGGTGGCTTGAAATGGTTGTTTTCAACAAGCCTGATATATGTTGCCATGTTTTATATTCATAGATGAGATCAGTGATGAGGAGGTAGATTGGACTACTCTTTCCACTTCCTCCCTCACTCCCAGTGAGTGGAGAAAGTGATCAGATAAGAGAATGTGTTTGGATACAGCAATCAGAAGAAAGGGGTGTGTGGATACAATGATCAGAGGAAAGTGAGGGTGTGGATACAGCAATCAGAAGGAATGGGGTGTGAATATAATGATTAGAGGAAAGGTGCTGTGGATACTACCATCAGAGGGAAGAGGGCATGGATAAAGTGATCAGAGGGAGAGTTTGCGATACAGCAATCAGAAGAAAGAGGGCATGGGTAGAGCTCTCAGAGGAAGAAAGCATGGATACAGAGAGAAGAGGAAAAGGGATAAGGGGGAAACAAATGTAAGGATGCAGATCTCTGAGCAAGTGAGACAATAGAATACATTTATTATGACACATCAAAACAGTTTCTCAAAATGTTTTGATTAAGTCTAGTCTCAGGCTAGAATACACTATCAATAGAGTTTTGGTTGCTCTAACTAATGCCCTATTCCAGAAGAAATATGGGAACTCTCTTGATCCCCCTGGAACCCCAATGGCTTTGATACCACTGATCATGGTATCTTACTGGACTGGATCTGGTGGATAGAAATAGGTGGCACTGTTTTACAGTGGTTCCATTTGTAACTACAAGGTTGGTTCCAGATAGTGGCATTGACAGACTCCTGCTCAGCCCCATGGTCTGTGCTATCGTCATAGGGTGCCACAGTATTCAGTCTTGTCTCCCATGCTGCTGGCCATTTATAAGAGGCTGCTGAGAGAGAGCAGTTTTTCTTCTTTTGTGGGTTTTTCGGGCTATGTAGCCACATAGAATATGGCCACATAGCCCAAAAAGACCACTAAAAAAAAAAGAAACACCAAACATGGATGCCAACCATGAAAGCCTTCGACTTCACAGTTTTTCTTCTCTTTGTCATTGGATTCAGCCGGGGCTGGATTTATCCAGGATCCCAGGATGCTGTAATGGACTGCATGAGGGTGAATAAACTGAAGCTGGATCCTGATAAAGCATAGGCTCTGTGGATTGGTAGTTCTTGAATCCAATAATTCACTAGATGGGGCTGAACACCCCTTGAAGGAGCAGGTGCATAGTCTGGGAGTATTCCTAGATCCATTCTTGGCACTGGAGACCCAGATACACTTGATGGCTCATAGTGTTTGAGGCAAGCTTTGACTAGTGCACCAGCTATGACATTTCCTGGACAGGGATAACATAGCCACAGTGATTCAAGCAGTGGTAACTGATACGTGATGCATGCATTGGTATTGTTTGCTAAGAATATTCTCTGAAATAAGTGGCTGACATTTTGTTTAATAGCTATACTTTTCATTCAATTTCATGCTTATTTTTGTGGTATTTTACGTTTTATTTTTCAGTTTGGGTTGTAAATATGCTGCTTTCCCTCCCATTTCCTTTTTATTATTTCCCATTTTGCTGAACATCTTTTAACATCCAATTTCATTTTTATAGATCATTCAGAATACAGAGATATTTTATACAAAAAGCCTGTCAAATTAAAATATGGATGGGGAAAAAAACAACCCTGACATTTACTTACATGCACACAGATAGATAAACACACAAATACCATATATGGAGAAAATGTGAATTAAAAATACATAACTGCAAAGATCTATTCATGAAATATACTATCATTTCAGTCTAAAGTTCCTTCCAAATTCAATTTGTGTTGCTTTTATCTGTCAGATATGAAGGTGATCTTGCTGCTACATCTGTTACTCCATTGATCACCTGGGTTGATTCAGCTGCTCTGGCTAGCTAGGCAGGTGGCCCCTTCATTCCTAACTTTTCCATGTGCATCCCTCCCAAAGCTGCATGCTTGGTGGAAGAAGACACCTTTTCCAAATAGAAAGAGTGTACCATTCTTTGGTCAAAAGTATGATAACTGCATTCCCCTACTAGAACCTTCAAACACCGATCTGCCTCTATTTTAGTGCTTCCATCTGTATAGCTATGAAGGAGCCCAAATGAGGTGGACAATATTTTAAAAAAAAAAGAACACAAAGCAGTGGCAGCTAGTAGGCCCAATGTCAGGAGCCTATTAGCTTTTAGTCAAAGCTTTAAAGGAACTGTTCAAGGTGCTGAACACCAAACCACAAATAACAATTTTCATCTCTTCTCAGCCAGATAAAATTATCTCACTATACCCTTGAACCATATTATTGCCTAGTGTAGCACATGTGTAGGCACATAGAGGTTCTTTCTCTGCCTCCCTCTTTCTCATTCAACCACAGGCCTTATCCATATAGGATTCATCCCCAGATAATCTTGTTTCTCACAAAACCAACCTTTGTACAGTCTCCTAAGTGCTCTGTGAATTTTCTTTGAACACCTAACTAACAAGCTGGTGCACACAAAAGACTTTTGCCAATGATTTTGCGAGCAAACAAGAAAAAGATAGACTGAAACTTCATGCCATTCAGAGTGAAGAACATGACTGTATCCAAAGGATTTTGACTTATCAAAAAACCAACAACAAAATAAAGTTCTGCTCCAGACCTTTTCCAAAGGCATTGCAGTTACAATCTTTCCAGTATAGAAACTATTTAATATTTAGCCTCCAAAACACAAAGCTAATTCAAGTTTGCTCAGACCCCCCCCCCCATTCTTATACTTCCTTGGGACTAATAACATACAGTCCATCCTCGCCTTACGTGGGGGATCCGTTCCGGATCCCTCCGCGTAAGGTGAATTCCGCCTATGCTCGAGCCCCATTGGAAACAATTGAATGGGATGCACCGCCCCTTCCGCCCCGCGCATGCCCCGCGGCTTGAGCGCATATGCTCAAGGCCGCGTATGGCGCGCCCGCGTATGGCACGCCCGCGTATGGCGCGGGCACACTGTACAACAAACAAATGCCCCTCCACCCTCTTTACCCCCGTGTGATACTCCAATTGAATTCACCACAGAATTATTTTATGGGGTCCCCATGTATTTGGCTTGATTTTACAATGTTGAAGTAATGAGTGGAGAAAACATTAACAGTGAAAGTTGGTTTTGCGCAGAAAAGTAAAACTGAGTTCGTATTACATTTATTTACATGTATTGTATTATATTTGGATTTTTAAAATTGTCTAATTCATTAAAATTAATTCTAAAAATTGATCAAAATTAATTCTGAAATATGCTGTATTATCATAGGCTAGAAGTGTACTTAAAGATTTAATTTTGAATTTTGGCTAAAAAAATTGCAATTTCTGTAGGGTAAAATTTTTTCTATCAGAGCAAAATATAAATAACCATCTTCTCCTTATCCTGTTCAGTGCCCTTGTTTCCCCTGTCATGAGAAGTTTACAATGGAAATTTCAAAACAGATGAATGGGGCATCTGTTCAGATGAATGGGGCACGTGCCCATGATGCGCATGTGCCGCCACATGCACAAACCCCATTCACTTGAATGGGACTTGAGCATGCGCGGTATTTGCCTTACACAGGGGAGTCTGATGGATCTCTTCCAGCAGGCCTTTCCTGAATAATAACCTGGTTGCACAGTAATTGGACTCATGCACTGAATACTTCTAACCCCACCCGACCATCTCTGATTAGTTATTTTAACTGATGATTTTAATATTTATCTGTTTAATTGATGTTCTAGGGGAGGGAGGGAATAAGTGTGACTATTGTTGAAAGGGATGGATTTTAATTGTAAACCATCTTAATTCCGATGGAGAGGCAGGGTAAAATTAAAGTATTATTATTATTATTATTATTATTATTATTATTATTATTGATTTAAGAACAAGTGTTCATCTCCCCTCCCCCCTCTCTTTATAAGCTGCTGATTGATAGGGAAAGAAAATAATGGACTTTTAGTGAACAAATGTGAAAGCAACACAGGTTGGAAATAGATTATTCCATTATTCCCTAAAGAAGGAAATAAATAAAGATGAAAAATATAAGTATTCAGTTCACTTAGGTCCAGGCATACTTTCAATAGGAAATGAAAACCAAGTAGCATTGTTTGGCCTCATCACCATTAGCCTGTGGGGTCACATGTGCTTTTTATCATTCACATAGAGTAGCATTGCCAGCTTATCAAAATAGCAATAGCAGTCAAAATTCATGACACGCAGGGCTGACAGCTTACTTAGCCATGCATTTACCTGAAAAATTAGCATACTGTCAACATTCATGAATTGCATAAATTATCTTTTGTCTTTATGGAGGGTCCATTTCCAAAAATACAGGACTTTTTTGGGGGGTGGGGGTGGGATTTGCATTCGCTCTATATAAAATGAAAACTCTCCCAATCCTCAAATGGGGGATATCCTTTATGATAAGGGACATCTACCAATTCTGTAAAGGACAAGTTTTCTGGTCCTCAAATAAGGGACATCCTTTATAATAAGGGGAACCTGGCACCTTAAAATGAATCCACAAGGGAAGGTCATCTGGAGTTTGGGTGTCATCTCTGCACTTTCTCTTTAATCCATGATATTTAAAACTAGGTAACTCTGACAGCAATTTTGACAAAATAATTTTATGATATCATTCCAGTGCCACATTCCACTCAGCTGTTCTCAGTTGCTAAAAATGCCTAGTCAGTTACTGTAATTGGAGCACAAAGCAGTAATAGTATAAATCTCTCTCTGCACACACTAAATGTTGTCTCATATAAACTTTCTGCCCTTATAAATTTATATATCCATTTCCTTTTCTCGATTTTAATCTTGGATAACCCAATTACACCATATTTCTCTTTATACCTGGTAATGTAATTTTACTAGCACACTTTGAGGGGGAAAATTGCCAAATCTTTAAGACAATATCTTTATATAACAAATAGTGACCTTTGTTTGAAAAGAGCTAGCAGTGTTAATGCCTCTGAAGCCATATAAAGCAATTATTTGTCTAAGATATATTATGAGCAACACCACAAACTACTAAAAGTTAGAAATGGAGTATTTTGCCACAGTTTTATAAAACACTTTTTTCCAGCCCACTAGAAGGAAAGGGCTTTGTTATTGCTGTCAGGCTTTTTCTGGAGGAAAAAAAGAATGTAGGGAATATTCATCTCTAATTCACAGATGAGCCATTGTGCTGTAATGGTCTGAGCATTGGACTATGACTCAGGAGACAAAGGTTCACATCCCAGCTCAGCCATGTAAACCTATTGGGTGAGCTTGGACAAGTCACACTTTCTCAACCTCAGAGGATGGCAATAGCAAGCCCCCTCTGAAGAAATGTACCAAGAAAACCCCATGAAAGGTTTGCCTTAGGGTTGCAATAAGTCAGAAATGACTTGAAAGCACACAACAACAACATCATATTCACAGATAGAAAATGCTGGCTTACATGTTCTATATTTCTCTCTTTATTGTACTATTTAGGCAGTCGTATGCTCCACTCTCATTGACTGGTCCAATGATCTTTGTGTGCCAGCTCCAGAACCAACCAAGTTTTCTGGACAACCTAGAATAAACAGGGTTTTTTAAAAAATAATTTTTTAAATTTTGCTTTATGTTCTTTTTTTTAAAAAAACAACAACAACATAACATATGGCAGCAAAAGAGAACCCATAACTACTTAGAATTACATAGGCCAAGACATAGTGGCTTTTATGATCTATTGGCTTGATTCTTGAGGGGTGATGGTTTTCCTCCCTGGAGGTTTTCAGATTCAGCTCCACCACTCCTTGCTGGATACCGAATTAATGTGGACTGCACCCAGACACAATTTGGCTAGCCTTGCATACACAGGAAAGAAGCAGCAGACATCAGTCTTCTCCAGACACTGGTAAAGGTTGTTCCTTCTTCTCTGAGTGCACAAGGGATCCTGTCTATCTCCACCACCACTACCACCTAACCAAATGATAGCTTGGGAGTGGAACTGTCTTCATGTTTTCCTTACAAAACTATGGAAAGGTACTGTGCAAGAAGGTATGAGCTACCTCTTTGCTGGATGCCCCAGTAAGCACTTGCCCTGGCATACAGTAACTGGGGGCTGCATTAGCATAAACTATCAATTGATTTTTGGCAAAGTGGTAAACATTGGAACCTGGAAGCTATTTCTGGCATCAGGGCTTCTGTTGCATAAAATAACATCCACTACAGGAAGACTCCATCATCATTGACAGCAATATGTTGCAGAGATCTTGCTCCTATGACAATGGTTCTGGAATGAAATACGGTTGGCAAGTGTTTGCAGATACTTCATAACCATATGATACACATGCATCCTGATTGTCATTTGTTTTGAAATAAATGCAGGAGTAATGAACAGGTAATGTTTTCCATGTCTTCCTTGTAAACATCTATCCCTAATCTGGATCTTAACTTTCGCTGAGGATGATAATAGAGCTGATTTTGGAAGCCACCATTTTAACCCACCACCACCAGCAACACCTAGTCTTGTGCCCTGCTGATATCTGGATGGAAAATATGACTTAAATCCATTACTAGACTAAGATCGTGGAATCAATCAAATTTAAAGAAGTTGCTTCATCATTGAGCAAGTGCTAAGACATATATTTAAATTGATAACGTACAGCAATGAAAAATCAGAATAGGAATAGGTTTGTTTTTTGCTTTGTAAGAACTAGCCATAATGTGCCAGAACAACTGAAGCTGAAGTTTTAAGTAATGCACAGCACAGCTCAAATATGAGAAGCTATCTTTGAAAAGAATGCTAAAAGGAATAGAAAATCAATTTCTGCTGCAAAGTGAATTTTTATGCCTTTAAAGAGTATATTGTCAACACAGACCAGCCAAAATGCCATCTTTGTAATAGCATACACCACAACTGATGGATGGCACATTAAATTTTGTGTGGCAAGAGTCTGAAAAGAAAAACTTAAAAATGAGAGAACTGGGAATCTATTTATTTCAATGTCTATCCCACCTCATCTCAAGAGCTCAGGGCAGATAACAACCATTTAAGAAAACAACACAGTAAAAACAAGAGTGAAGAACAACAGATAAATACCAAATAAAAAGTAATTCCCTATACTTTTCCTGGTTACCCCATACAATTTTTGTCTATGCATTTATTCCCAGACATGGAGGAGTCAAGGAAAAGTTACCTAAGATTTTTACTTCCAAATAATGGCCTAAATACCCCAAATGCATGAGATCCTGTTGATTTTGCAAGCTAAGCAGAGTCAGCCCTGATTAGTAGTTGCCATCTGGTCAAGCTAGGTTTGAGGTTAGGAGTGTTAACTCATTATGTTCAGCATATGTACAATATAGGTACTTGTGGGCATAGATTTAAGAATGGCTAACAACTAGAGGTTTTCACACATATCAATCAACATGTGTACACTAACTGTGTTCTACTATCCAGTAGTTCATGTGTGCTGTACAAAGATTCACCGATGGGTTACTAGGTTTTCTTTGGTGTTCAAGCATTTAAGTATCTTGATTTACAGATAGTAGAAATAAGGAAATTGGGAGTCATTTCAGGGGTAAACAAATATTTATAAAAGTACTCTTATTACTCAACACAAAAATAAGATCCAATACATTCAGTGAGGTTTGCCAGTTTCTGCAAAAGTTATAAATTCTATATAAATAATTTTATTATTTTTAAAAAACTAAATGAGGAAAAAGATGAACAAATAGATAAATAAAATAACTGCTGTAAATTTTCAATTTTCATAACCTTATATTAAAAGTATAGGGAGTATTAAAAGTAAAGCAAGCAACTACCTAGAATCATAGAGTTGGAAGAGACCACAAGGGCCATCCAGACCAACCTCCTGCCATGTAGGAACACAGAACCAAAGCACCCCCGACAGATGGTCATCTAGCTGTGACCCAGCTGTGTTTTGTAGGCATTGTCATTGGCACCTAGAAGTTAGTGCTTATCATCACTAGACTGTGTAAAATATTCACAATTGCATACATTATATTAATTCTGGTTTGGTCTACAGTGCCATTGCACCTTAGAGATAGTGTTGTTTATCAGAATCTTCAATATCCATCTCTCAATCAATGTCAATATCTCAGTGAGACTGTATCTGTAACATTCTACAATGCATAGCATGTCAGAGTACAGTGCACTCTGGGCAGATAATGTCATAGATGTGGCTATGGCCTGAAACTGATGACAGAGGGGCAGGAGGTGAAACAAGCAGGTTTCAATTCTGTGAAGTCACAGTTGTCAAGTGATAGGAAACTGGGTGACCTACCATGGGTGAGATGGACTCAAACCACAGGAGGGGAAACTATATATAAGAATGCTCAGTGGTGATGATGGTTGTAAAAAGGAGTCTGGTGAATCATTTTGATGGTCTGTTGTATATATCAGAACCAAGATTTAAAACTGCTTTGTGAGTACTCAGCATTCCAGCAGGTATTTATCTGGCCGGCAGCTTCTGCGTGGGAAGAATTTTTCTCTGCAGCCTGCACAGAGCTTCACAGCGGAAAGCTTTTTGTGATGTTCCTGTTCCAAGTGTATGTCTTCTGCATGCTGAATCCCGATTTCACATGCCCCAACATAGCAAACTAACACATAGACCCAGCTAGGTTGGGGATAGATTTATCCTCTGACTTCTTATGCATTGCGGTAAGGGGGAGTTTAGAATAAATCCTACTGGACTTTTTTGCATAGTTGGTGTTCGTTTATTCACAGCCCTTCCCTATGTTCTTCTCAATCTCCTTCCTTTCTCAAATGTTCCACTTTCCCTCAGATTCAGCTCACACAGAGAACAGATCATTATTTTTGTCTTCTTAATGTTCAAGTGTCAACCCGCCTTTGCACTTTATTCCTTGACTTTCTTCAGTAACTGTTCTAAATCTTTTCTATTTTCTATTTTCAGTAGTATGGTGTCATTTGCATATCTTAAATTATTGCAGACACTTTCCTAACATCTCTAATTATTCTCCTGTTTGGTATGTAACATCTTGCCTGATGAAGAAGCCAGTGGAGCTTTGAAAGCTTGCAACAAGTATATTGTGCATTTCCGTTGGGCAATAAAGGTATCACTGTTTGGTGGATTTTTGTTTGAATTAAATTATTGACATTCCTTTCACATCTCTTTCTCTGAGTTTAATCCTGATTTACATACAGTATGTGTTAGGGTTCATAGATGCAGCCTTGCTTTACCCCCTGACAATTTGGAAATCATTCTGTTTCTGTGTATTCTGTCATAACTGTAGCCTCTTGTCCTGTATTTACTGAAATTTCTGGTCTTTCCTTTCTTGGAGACTGGGGTGTATAGCGAGTGTTTCCAATTGGTGGGCTGTTTTTCCCCCCTCCATGGTTACTGAGAGATTTTAGAAGTAGGGGCGAAGCAGATGGTTTAGATCTCTTAAGAAGCAAACATAAGCATCACAAAACTAGCTAGCTACCTGCCCTGCATCTTTCTGGCCCTATTTCACTGCTGCCCAAAGAGATGCAAATATTAGCATCAAAGCTCTTTCTTCTGGAACACTTCTCCATTCAATTTTTTGGATGAGCCATTTTTCATTGTCCTATTGGTAAAGTTCCAGTCAACAGGGCAGAAAAGCTGCTGAATCTTTTTATACACCCAGTAGGAATTAGGTATAAAAGTGACAGCAGTCATTCCAGTGAATACAACTGCAAAATGAAGGAGTCCTAGATTCTCCAGCACAACGTTCCAATTGGAAGTGCACACCTACCACATATGGTAAGTAAGGACCATGCGGCAGTGGAACATATGCCTTCAAAACAAAGGGCCGGTACACACCAGCGGTAAAACACTGCCCCTTTTTGTTGTGGAATAATGCCCTGAAGATTCCTTCCAATGCTAGTATTCTATGTATTTCTGCATGGCCAAAGGAAGTCGGGATGGATGGCCCTTGGGTCTCTTGCAACTTGAGCATTCTATGTATTCCTGCATGGTAGAAGGGGTTGGATTAGATGGCACTTGGAGGTCCCTTCCAACTCTAGGATTACATGCAAATGCAAGCAGTGCTCTCTAGGATTCATTCCTTTGCCCCTCTGGTGCTACAGGCCCAGATATCTGACTATAGGGGCTGCAGAGATAAGTGTGTGTGTGTGTGTGAGAGAGAGAGAGAGAGAGAGAGAGAACACAGACGCACCTTCAGGAAGCTGATGAACATATGGGGAGCCTGTATATTTCCTAGGGTTTTCTTAAGTGAGGAATCCTACAAGGCAAATTATTGCCCATCATTCCTCAGGCATGAGTAAAATTATTCTGGCATTTTACAACTCAATCTTTAAATTCTACAAGGATGTTCTTCATGCTATATTTTGTCATTTAGCCTTTAACATTTGTTATTACAACAACAACAATTCTTTATTATGGTCCAGAGACCCAGCAAAATTAAACTAAAATAGATTAAGGGCACAAGGAACCATTGGCAAGTTCATACAGACAGAACTTATTTCAGACATTTTTCCTAGTACAGAAGTTAGCTGTTTTCGGATCATGACCATCTCAGACAAAAACTTGGCAACCATCAAAGTCACACTGGGAATCATATCTTCTGACAAGAATTTGATAGAGAATTGAGCCAATGTTCCTGGTAGATTTCATATTAAAGGACTGCTTTGTTGCCCAGCCAGCTTGTAGGATCTGCAAGACAAAAGAATGTGTTTCATGGATTCTACTTCCAGATTACTTCAGTGACATAATCTTTCAGCATAAGGAGATCTACCTCAGAGCATATCAGAGAGAAAGGCATTAAATCTGGCCTTGATAAAAAGTTTATGATAATTAACAACAGTCAAATTCTTTAAATACTCTGCTAGATGAAAAGGCTCAACAAGGTGTATACTATATGTGTTCATTGAATATGATGAATATGAATGAGGCCAAAGGTCACAAAAAGCAATATTCTACAGTCTTTTTATCTAAACTGCTTTGAGAGCAGTGTCATACTCCTGATGTAAAAGGAGGGATGATGATGCCCAATCAAAGAGGCATTTTGGGCTACAAGCTTTTGCCAATGACATATGTATTCTCCCTTAGACAGAGAGAAAAGAAACCCTGTGTCCAATTTAAAAATATTAACCCTTAATCAAAATTTTAAGTTGGCAAACAATCCCTTGTCAATAAAAGACATTAAGTTGCTTCTAATAATAAAACTGTGTTAGGAATGCATCTGGGGTTTGTAGGAGAGTCCTATTTTTTTTAGCATAAATATTATCTAGCTCTGATACTATTCCCTGAACTTTACCTATTAGTAGTTCGTGGTCTGTGCCACAATCTGTTCCTGGTGTCATTTTCATTGACAGACTGCAGCTTCTCCATCTTCTGCTTCCAATTAGTCTATTTGATTTATATATTGGCCATCATGCGATGTCTGTGTATACAATCACTTCTTAGGTTCTTTGATGATTGTGTTTGCAATGAACAAATTGTTTTCCTTGCAAAATTCGGTCATTGGTTTCCTGTTCCATTTCTTGGTCCTAAGCCAAATTTTCTTACAATATTTGATTCTTCACTGTTTTTTATTGTTGCATTCCAATCCTCTATGACTAACAAGAAGTCCTGCTTTGATGTGTGATCATTTCCTCCTGGATTCAAGCACAGTATTTTTCAATTTTATTTTCTGCCTCTGTAGTTCGAGCATAAAGGCATATTATGGTTATGTTAATTGACTTACTGACACAATTCAATCCAACTTTGTGTTTTATCCTTTGATCGTGCTACAACTTTCCTC
>NC_056524.1:137877597-137969467 GCF_019175285.1 Sceloporus undulatus | reverse complement strand
CCCTTTCTCCTTCCCCCGCCGCCCGCGGGGTGTCCTTGGGGCTTGAAGCCCCAGGGACACCCCTTTTCAGGCTGCGGGGAAGCGCGTTTACTGCTTCCCTGCAGCCTGAAAAGCGAGGAGGCATCGGGGCCTCCAGCGGCTGCCGCTCTTCACGCTGAGCCCCAGACACCGGGGAAAGGGGCAGGTCAGACCGCCCCCAAATGGGTGGTCTATAACCCGCCCTCAGTTTATAGGTCTTAGAAGTTATCCAGATGTTGGGATGGATGGCTCTTATCGTGAGGAAAGTTGTAGCACGATCAAAGGATAAAAACACAAAGTTGGATTGAATTATGTCAGTAAGTCAATAACATAACCAAATATGCCTTTATGCTCCAACTACAGAGGCAAGAAAATAAAATTGAAAAATACTGTGCTTGAATCCAGGAGGAAATGATCACCATCCAAAGCCAGGACTTCTTGTTAGTCATAGAGATTGGAATGCAACAATAACGAAACACTGAAGAATCAAATATTGTAAGAAAATTGCTTAGGACCAAAGAAATGGAACAGGAAACCATGACCGAATTTGCAAGGAAAACAATTTGTTCATGCAAACACAATCATCAAAGAACACAAGAAGTGATTGTATACACAGACATACGCCTTGATGGCCATATATAAATCAAATAGACTAATTGGAAGCAGAAGAGGAGACAGCTGCAGTCTGTCAATGAAAATGACACCAGGAACAGATTGTGGCACAGACCACGAACTACTCAATAGGGAAAGTTCAGGGAATAGTATCAGAGCTAGATAATATTTATGCTAAAAAAAAATAGGACCTCCTACAAACCCCAGAGCATTCCTACACAGTTTTATTATTAGAAGCAACTTAATGTCTTTATTGACAAGGAGATTGTTTGCCACACTTAAAATTTATTAAGGGTTAATATTTTTAAATTGGACACAGGGTTTCTTTTCTCTTGTCTAAGGGAGAATACATAGTCATTGCAAAAGCTTGTAGCCAAAATGCCTCTTGATTGGGCATCATCATCCCTCCTTTTACATCAGGAGTATGACACTGCCTCAAAGCAGTTTAAATAAAAAGACTGTAGACATATGCGTTTTGTGGACCTTTGGCTCATTCATTTCATCATATTCAATGAAAGCACATATAGTTATACACCTTGTTGAGCCTTTTTCATCTAGCAGAGTATTTAAAGAATTGACTGTTGTAATTATCATAAACTTTGATCAAGGCCAGATTATGCCTTTCTCTCTGATATCGCTGAGTAGATCTCCTTATGCGAAAGGATTAGTCACTGAAGATTAATCGGAAGTAGAATCCATGAAACACATTCTTTTGTCTTGCAGATCTTCCACAAGCTGGCTGGTCAACAAAGCAGTCCTTTAATGTGAAATCTACCAGGAACATTGGCTCATTCTCTACTCAAATTCTGTCAAAGATATGATTCCCAGTGTGACTTTGATGTTGCCAAGATTTTTTGTCTGAGCATGGTCATGATCCGAAAACAGCTAACTTCTGTACTAGGAAAAAATGTCTGAAATAAGCTCTGTCTGTATGAATTTGCCAATGGTTCCTTGTGCCCTTAATCTATTTTAATTTATTTTGCTGTTCCTTGACCATAAAAAGAATGTGTTGTTGTAATAACAAATTGTTAAAGGCCCGAATGACAAAATACAGCATGAAAAACATCCTTGTAGAATTTAAAGATGAGTTGTTAAAAAATGCCAGCAATACATTTACTCAGCCTGAGAGAATGATGGCAATAAATTACTTTTCTCCCCAACATGAAAAGTGAGAAATAATTAACAATGTCTTGCTCTCACAATGGCCAAACAATCTGCTATTCAATCAGAGGGAGAAAAAAAAATTATTTTGAAGCTCATTCATTTACTTTATGGCATCACTGCAATAAAATGGCAGGCATGCAAGAGCGGTTGATTTTTCACATACTCGTGAAGGTAAAGCTATTTGCCAGTGGGGGTGTCAGATTCAATTTTGGACTACAAGTTCTGGGAGTTCAGAGGAGCTGTTAGTCCAAAGTCCTTTTTCCAAGCTCCTATTTGCTTTCTCTACCCTGCTCTCTTCAGCACATACACTCACTGAACAGAGGTTATGAATCTAGCAATTGTTGACTGCAAAGGTCCAGCAGACCCATAGCTGGGGTAGCCAATTGTGGAAATGCCTGGAGCTGCACGTCCAACAACCTTTGGATTTGGAAGCTATGCAGAGTCAGTCTGCCTGGTTAGTACTTGGCTGGGAGAGTGCCAGGGAATACATTACAGGTACGTAGGGTAGCTTTCAGCAGGAAGTAACAAAATTGCCTTGTAGGATTCCTCACTTAAGAAACCCTAGGAAATATACAGGCTCCACATATGTTCATCAGCTTCCTGAAGGTGCGTCTGTGTTCTCTCTCTCTCTCTCTCTCTCTCCTCTCTCTCACACACACACACACACAACACACAACTTATCTCTGCAGCCCCTATATCAGATATCTGGCCTGTAGCACACAGAGGCAAAGGAATGAATCCTAGAGAGCACTGCTTGCATTTGCATGTAATCCTAGAGTTGGAAGGGACCTCCAAGTGCATCTAATCAACCCCTTCTACCATGCAGGAATACATAGAATGCTCAACTTGCAAGAGACCCAAGGGCCATCCATCCCGACTTCCTTTGGCCATGGCAGAAATACATAGAATCCTGAGCATTGGAAGGAATCTTCAGGGCATTATTCCACAACAAAAAGGGGCATTTTTTGGGGTGGTTGGGTGGGGGGTTTTGGGGGTGTGTTTTACCGCTGTGTCGTAGACCGGCCCCTTTGTTTGAAGGCAGATGTTCCACTGCCGAATGGGCCTTACTTACCATATGTGGTAGGTGGTGCACTTCCAATTGGAACGTGTAGCTGGAGAATCTAGGACTCCTTCAATTTTCCAGTTTGTATTCACAATGCGAATGACTGCCTGTCACTTTGTATACCTAATTCCTACTGGGTGTAGAAAAAGACTTAAGCACGCCTTGTCTACCCTGTTACTGGAACTTTACACATAGGACAATGAAAAATAGGGCATCATCCAAAAAAATTGAATGGAAAGTGTTCCAGAAGAAAGAGGCTTTGATTTGCTCATATCTTGCATCTCTTTGGGCAGCAAGGGAAATAGGGCCAAAAAAGATGCAGGGCAGGTAGCTAGCTATTTTGTGATGCTTAGGTTTGCTCTTAAGCAGATCCTAACACCATCTGCCTTTCGCCCCTACTTCTAGAATCTCTCAGTAAACCAGTGAGGGGGAAAAAACCAGCCCAACCAATTGGAAAAACAACTCGCTATACACCCCATCTCCAAGAAAGAGAACGACCAGAAATTGCAGTACAAATACAGGCACAATAGGTTTACAGTGTATGACAGAAATCACACAGAAAAAACAGAAAGGGATTTCCAAATTGTCAGGGGTAAAACAAGGCGGCATCATGAACCCTACACCAAATACGGTATGTAATCAGGATTAAACTCAGAAAAGAGATGTGAAAGGACATGTCAATAATTTACATTTCAAACAAAAACAGCCTCCAACAGTGCATACCTTATTGCCCCAACGGACAATGCACAATATACTTTTTGCAAGCTTTCAAAGGCTCACACTGGCTTCTTCATCCAGGCAAGATGTTACATACCAACCAGGAATAGTAATTAGAGATGTTCAGGAAAGTGTCGCGCAATAATTAAGATAGCACAATGACACCATACTACTGAAAATAAGAAAATAGAAAAGATTTAGAACAGTTACTGAAGCAAGAGATAATAAGTGCAAAGGCGGGTTACACTTGAACATAGATGAAGACAAAGAACATGAATCGTTCTCTGTGTGACGCTGAATCTGAGGGAAAAGGGAACATTTGAGAAAGGAAGGATAATTGAAAGAAACATCAGGGAAGGGACTGTGCAAGCAACGAACACCAAAACTATCAAAAAAGCGCAGTAAGGCATTTAGTCTAAAACCTCCCCTTAACCGCAATGCAACAAGACAGTCAGCGAGGATAAGACTATCCCACCACCTAGCTGGGTCTATGTGTTAGGTGGCTATGTTGGGCAGTGAATAAACAGGATCTCAGCATGCAGCAAGCACCAGACCACTCATGGAACAGGAAACATCCACAAAAGGTTCCGCTGTGAAAGCGCTGTGCAGGCCTCGCCAGAGAAAAATTCTTCCCCACGCAGAAACTGCCGGCCAGATAAAATACCTGCTGGACTGCTGCAGGACTCACCCCAAAGCAGTTTTGAAATCTTGGGTCTGATATATACAACAAGACCATCAAAATGATTCACCAGAACTACCGTTTTCAAACAACCATCATCACCACTGAGCATTCTATATATACATTCCCCTCGCTGGGGTTTTTGAGTCCATCTCACCCAATGGTAGGTCACCCATTTCCTAATCACCTGACAACTGTGACTTCACAGAAATGAAGAACCTGCTTGTTTCACCACCGCCGGCCCTCTGTCAGCAAGGTGTTCAGGCCATAGCCACAGCTATGACATTGTCTGCCCAGAGTGGCACTGCTACTCTGACATGCTATGCATGTGTAGAAGTTTACAGATACCACAGTCTCACTGAGATATTGACATTGAATTGAGAGATGGATAGTTGAAGAGTCTGATAAACAAACACAGCTATCTCTAAGTGCAAATGCACGGTATACCAAACCAGAATTAATGAATGTATGCATGGTCCGCTTGGCCCCTTTCTCTTTTAGTCCGCTGGGCGCAGCCGTCTAAAAGCTGCGCCCAGCGGACTAAACCAGGAAGGAGCTCCGAAACAGAGCTCCTTCCTGCTCCGTGTTCAGGGCGCACTAAGCGCCCTGGCACGGAGCAAGGACGTCATGGCCGCGCTGCCCTGTCTAGAGGCGGTGTGGCCGTGACGTCCTCACGGCGGCGGCCGTATGGAAGGGCCGCCACCGTTTAGTGCATGACGAGCATGCACTAGGGTTAGGGCGGTGCAGAAGCACCACCCTTTTGTAACTAAAGTGCCGGTCTGTAACCGACCAAGGATTATTTTATCTAGAGACAGATAACCTTCCATCCAATGGACAGGATGGGTTTGAGATAGCACAGGAAGACTCAATCTATTCCTATTTGGCCATCTTCTCATGAGTTTATTCATTATTATCTTCCGTCTTATTTGTTTATTAAGCTATGTTTTCAGTTTTAAAATCTATATAAAGCCAAAGTATGAGGAATGTGTTCTCCTGAATATACATTAGAATGCAAAACACACATTTCTAAACATATTTGATGATAAAATACAGATTTTAAAATGATTTTGGTACTGTTTTGATCTGAGAACTGTACTGTGAAAGTCACAGAAGTATGACATCTGATGGATACTTACGGTCTGATCCACACATTAGTCTAGAAATTGTAGATCAGGGGAGTAATTTACCAGGGCAAATTCTCCAAACATAGATGTTTGATGCACTGTACTACAGACAGGGCTATACAAGGAGTCACCATACTCAAACAGATGTTGAAGTCCCATCACAACCCAGAGCTTCCTGTTTTTAATCCTTTCTATTGCCATTAACTCCACTGCTTACTTTGGTGGGCAAATGAGTGGCAATGGTAGAATGGAGCAGACACTGCCACTCAACAAGTCACGATGTCACAGAATAGTCAGTGATGTATCAACTGCTTATACTGCAGTAAAGATGGGAGTATGCAATGACTTTTTCTTCAACTTAAAATGAAAATAATTTAGTTCCTCTACAAATGCCTTTTCCCTTAATCACTGAGAAATCCATCATCTGATTATGTCAAATGTCTTCTTTAAGTCAGGAAAAGGAATAATTTAGAATGGCATCCTTTTTTCCCATTTATGCTATTTCACATATTCAAATGTGGCACCTTCCAAACGGAATCAAGAAAATAAGCCGTGGTGATGAATTGTGCTTGAAAACTATGTACATGAAACTTATTTTGCATCCTGTTATTCTAAACACATTTTGACACACTCTTACCAAACTATTATTCTAGAGAGAGAAATATGTTGAACGAATTGTTCTCCACATGTTCAGTTCTGTTGACAAAAATATATGTAAAATACCAATTAGTCATTCTGACTCTCTGAATGCAAAGAGGGGAGTCTGTCACAGTATCACTCCCTACAGATCAGTTCAACAGTATTCTGACTATGTTTTACTAGGAAAATAACTCTATAAGATGTCAAAGGGCAATCTGTTCTTTCCAGTTGTTGCTAGCCTTCAGCTCTCATTATATGTTACCGCTGCTCATCCTGGCTGGGATTGAAAGAGTCCAACATTGGCAGAAAGGGAAGTGAAGGGAAATTGAGTATCCCTGGCAGAAACTGCTGTTCTGACACTTGGAGTGATTTAGGCTTGGGAGATGTTTGTCCCTAAAGTTGGACGAACAGCATCCATCTAGATTGGATCTCTCTGCAAATATTAAAAACATCCAGAAGGAAGCACACTCCCAATCTTTATTGGATTACTTACTTTCAATAGCCCCATTTAGAAACTTCAGCACTGTTATGGTATGCAACCCTGTGTACTTCTTTATTAGAATGCCACTGACCATTTAAACAGGATTGCATTTTTTAAAATTAGACCTACAATCCTTGAACAGATTAGGGATAAGATGATTAAAGGAATGTCTTTTGTATAAGTCTGCCTACCTATTCAGATTGTTTTTAGCAGCCTCCTTATATGTCCAAACAGTTCCTGAAAATAACCCCAGACTTAACTGAGACTAAAGAGAGGAGGTTTTCATCGTCTAACTATCCAAGGAAGACCCATCTCACTTTCTCATCAATGACTCTCACTCACCTACTAAAATCCCTCCTTTTCAGAAGGTCATTTGCTTGTTTTTGTTCGTTCTTTTTAAAACATTTTAAATATTTTGATTATGGTGTGATATTTTCTGCTGCTGTTGCATTGTTTTATGCTATGTTATAAATCAGACAGATATTTTTAACCACTAAATTACTAATTGTGTTATAAGCTACTAAGAATTCCTTGTAGATATGTCAGGATATAAGCATTTTAAAACAATCAATCTCTGGTATGTTACAGACTTGCAATGTAGGAAACAGGTTCACATAAAAAGTAAACTGGTGTTCTTAAATGTGCACTGCTGCTGTCTACCAGCACCAGCTCTCTCTGTCAGCAGCACCTTTCCCCTCTAACATTGTAAATTGCTTTTAAACTTTCCCAAGTATTTTATGCACCATGCCACCAGTATTTATAGGTAATTCTCATATACATTTTAACCTTTGGTTCATCACTTGAAGAGACTTATCTCTAATGAAGGTATAATATGCTAGCGTAGCATAGTAGCTAAAGCCCAAATTATTTGCAACATGGATTTGCATAGATGCTACTAATTTGCATCTCCAGCTGTGTCTTTTCAGTAACAAATAACTTGCAGAAAAAGTATTACTATTTTAGCATGTTCCTGCTATGTGCAGCATCCCATGAATAATGTAAAACAACATCCATTTTAATATTTTTGAACTGTATGCTTTTAGATAACGATATTGGATTGTAAATCGTATTAATGTTTGTTAATTTGTTTTTAATGTGCTATTTTATCTTTTATTGTATCCATTTTATCTGCTGTACACCGCTTTGATCTATCGGAAAAGCGGTATATAAATAAACAATTTATTATTATTATTATTATTATTATTATTATTATTATTTTGCAGGATTCTTTTTGACTCTCAAAAAAAAGTAAGGACTACCCTCATTCTTAGTGTGATGAAGCTAAATAACTGGACTGGTATTTGCTTCCCAGATTAAATGGGGACGAGATGAGATATCATATAGTAGATGATGTTGGACTATAATACTGGTTATCTTTGACCACTAAATGTAATTTACTGCTTCATGTTGTTGTTATGTGCTCTTGAGTCGACTTAGACTCATGGTGACCCTCTGAACGAGACACCTCTAAGAACCTCTATCTTCCAGTTCTCTCCTTAGTTCCTGCAAGCCCATTCCCGTATCCCCCCCGATCGAGTCCATCCATCTGGCTTGAACTCTTCCCCTCCTTCTTCTCCCCTCTACATTTCCCAGTATTATTGTCTTTTCTAGTGATCAAAACCTGCTCATTGTATGGCCAAAGTACATCAGCCTCAATTTATTCATGTTGGATTCTAAGGAGATTTTTGGCTTGATTTCCAAGACCTATCTGTTTACCCTTTTGGCTGCCCATGGTATCCTAAACGGTCTTCTCCAACAACACATCTCAAATGAGATTTACTGCTACCAACATACGAAATGGACAAGGATGTACACCAGTGAGTTTATAAGGGGGACAACTGGCAATGTAAATAGTCAAGAGTGATGATATGTGTTATATATTGAGTTGTTCTCCCATTCATAAATGGAAAACAGTTTGCTAATAATCAGCCTGAATTTTGATGTACCCCATTCCACATACCCCCATTTTCCCCAAGAAAGTTTCTTCCTGTTTACCTATAGACCATTCAATTGTTTCCCCTTCACCCACTTTGAATTACTATGATGAAAATAGAAGCATGCAGGAGGAGGAAAAGCCTCTGGGAAATATAATTTTGAAGTGCCAAGACTGAAGAAGGGGGAAAAATCCTTCCCCTGCAACAATTTGATTACCTCAACTGCTGCAGGTTATCTATTCTTTTGCTTTCTTTCTTTTTCTTGTCTATCCAGTTTCTGTTTCTCAGATACACAGATGCCAGTGCCCCAACATGGTGATTTAAATGAAGGAACGTGAGTGAATAGTTAGCAGGTCAGTGAAAAGAGGTCCCATCAGTAAATGTAAAGGGGGAAATGCCGAGTGGGAAGGAAATAAAAAGGATGCTTTAATTCATCAGAGAAAAAAAATTCCAGAGGAGATCACAATGCTAGACACCTTTTAGTGGCATTACTATATTGGAAGGAGAAGCAGAAATAAAGAAAGAGGGGGAAAGGTGATCGCATTGTGATCTCGCAACAAATTGGTATTTTCAGGAAGCGTATCAAAAGTAGCTTGCATGCAAAGAAACTATATCCCATGCCCAATGAGAAAAATCTATGGGAAGATGCTGAAGGAGAACAGACGCTTTCACAATATGTGCTTGAAAAATAAGAAATCAAGGAACAGCTAACCTTGTTCTTCTATAGCTTTCTTCCTTTAATAGGCTACAAACTCTTCAGATGAAGAAGAGTCTCTATGCTCAGATTTTGCTTCATAATGACAAAGTGAAAACATTACTGTCACAGGAAATTAAAAGGTAGAACAGCTATAACTCTTTCCAGAAGCATTATGCCTCTGTTCCTTCTCCCATTGCAGAAGTCCACCACTGGCCCTTGCATTAATAATTAGTGCCTGTCTGATTCAACACTAAGAGAGAGGAAGACAACAATAGCAAAAGGGCCAAGATTACAGAGAGAGTGTCCTAATTGGTCATCTTATTAATTAATTCATTTTATTTACCTCCTGGCTTTCTTTCAGTATGGAGCCCAAGGCAGCCCCCACTACTCTTTCAACAAAACAAGAAATCCCTTGTCAAGGTTTAGGGGGGTTTTGAGTGGTGTTTCTGTTATTGTCCCTTTTTCATAATATCATGCCCCCACCAATTCTGATGCATCTGGTCATTTTAGGTACAGTATGAATTCATAATGTTTAGGCAAAAACACCAATAGGAGTGTGTGGCATCAGTTTATCCGAAGGGCAGACACTATAAATTCACAGGACTGTTTATTCTGATAGCATGGAAAATGTCTGGGGTCAACCCAATTTTTCTACAAGTTGCACTTCAGGCTTTTTCTGCTTCACAATCAAGCACTTTCAGTCTAGCTTCGCATGCATCTTATGTCTATCACTGCTAAGCACCATCACTAAGTAGCAAGAAAAATAGGGAAGTGTTATAAATGAAGGAGAATGCATTGAACTAGTACAACCTGTTTGCTTCCTTTTCCGTCTCATTCATTTTTTACACTTTGCTCATTGGCTTCCCATTTGCTGCAGAACTGATGGATTGTGGCCTTTAACATTAGGCTACAAGGCCAATACATTAACATCTCACACAAGTATCAAATAATGCAGCATCTGAAAAGTTCAATTGTCTTTTATAATTATATTCAAGCCCCTCTGGAGAAGACTTTTAGAGCAACACTGTTGCTATTCAATAAAATAAATTAAAAGTTTATGTAGGCGGTTTCTTTTTTAAAAAAAAGAAATTAAGAGGTTCTCCACTCTGAGCAGATATCTGTTCTTTGCAAGATGAGAAGATAGATAGATAGATAGATAGATAGATAGATAGATAGATAGATAGATAGATAGATAGATAGATAGATAGATAGATAGAATAAAAAATGTATATAATTTAATTATATAGAGAGGCTTTCAAAAACTGGGGGGAGGGGGGAATCTTTAAAGTCCTCTGACATAAATATTTAATTGCTGATGCTAAAGGAAGAAGAAGAAGGTTTCTGAGGTAAAAAGCAAAGAAGAGTGAAATAGTTTATATAAATTTTTTCATTTGGATTTCCAAACTATGCCCAGTTAAGGGAAATCTTCACTAACATGACAAAGATAAAATTCCAGTGTGTGTTTCTCCTACTCTGCCCCAGGCTTAATAGCTGGAAATTCCTGTAGAGCAGATAGGTGTAGGTTAAAAATAAGTATAGAAATGGTTCTGGGCTTTTAAAAATCTCAGTAGAAAACTAAATCTCTTTCAGAAGTTTACTGACATCTCCAGAATGTTCTTTCCATCGATCTTTTCCTTTCCTCAGGATTTTCCTCTTCTTGTTATCTAAGTACTAATTCTCATGGGTAGTCCTGGGCTTACATTTCATCTACCCTAGATTTCATCTGTATGCCCCTTTCATTAGGGATCAAGCTAATGTTTGCTTTCTGTTTTTTTCCTAGCTCATTATAAAAGCAATATTTCTAGGTGCCTGAATAATCTCAGCTGGTAAAAGAGCATTCAGTCCTAAGAGATGAGTTGTGGAAAAAGGAAGGTGGGGGGATATGCATTTCAAATTTATGAATCAAATTTCTGATACGAACCTTAAGCAGGAATTATAAAATTGAAAGGATGGTCAAAGAAGAAGATGTTTATTCTCTCTGCCCGCTCTACTCTTGGCCTTGCCAACAGGCCGTGTTAATAGGAGAGCTCAGAAGAGAGGCTGGGGTATAACTGTGTTTGGCTGAACACAGTTACAAAGAATATTCTATCCAGTTGGAAACTAAGTGCAGTCAGACTACTCATTCACACAGGGGACAGTAACCACATTCAGCCAAAAGTGGTTACAGTCTCTCTTCTGTACTTTCTCATCAGTTGCGTAAAGCACAGAGTCTATCCCCCTTTTTTCCCCTTTGGATTTTTTTAAAAAGTAAGGCTCAGCCTGGAAATGTATCTTTGGACTGCCATTTCCAGAATTCCCTAACCAGCCTGGTTGGTGCCTAAGCTAGCTAGGAGCCCTGGTGGCACAGTTGTTAAATGCCTGTACTGCAGCCATTCACTCACAAACCATAGGTTTGTGAGTTTAATATCAACAAAAGGGCTCAAGCTTGATTCAGGCTTGCATCCTTCCAAGGTCTCTAAAATGAGTACCCAGATTGTTGGGGGCAATTAGCTTAAACTTTGTAAACCACTTAGGGAGTGCTTAAGTGCACTGATAAGCAGTATAGAAATGTACTTCCTATAGAAATGTACTTGCTATTGCTAGCTGAAGGATTCTGGAACTTGTAACCTGAAAATACATCCCCAAGCTCAGAAATAAGCCTTGAACATTTAAAAGAATCAAAGATTTTTCAAGGTGGAGTGTGTGAGTGTACTGTGGGTAATTTTGCAATTTGACTTCTGGAGAAATCATGCGATAAACTGCGATAAGGGCAAGAATTCTTGTAATCTAGAAGTAGCTGGGAGCAAAGTAGGAAGCCTCTGGGTCTCCCATGAGGTGAGTTTCCAAAAACCTTTGGGAGAGAGTGGGGCGATTTTCGGGAAGCGTTCCTGAAAATCGCCCCCTAGGGAACACACCCGGAATGGGATGGGGATTCTTGGCGGTGGTGGCAGCGGTCTCGCTGTGCAATAAAATACATTCCCCGCCACCTCTCGTCTCCAGAACGTTCCATTTAGGAATACTACAGGCCCGTTCCAGGGCCAATGCAATAAAGTTCCTAGTCTTCACTGGGCAAGTGCACTCCTGTTCACCACTGAGACCTTGGCTCAAATCTGATTCCAGGATTATAACCACATTATGAATCTGTGACTGCATGGAAAATATAAACTTGTCCATCACAGGTGAAATCCTGGTTTGATGTCCTGTCTTTTGACTGCCCTGGAGCACCTCTGCTTCTTTTGGATTGGGCTTTAATTTGGTCACCCTCATCTCATCCATTACTAATAGAAGAAGTTGATTTAGAACTGGGGGGGGGGGGGGGAACGTGAATGCCTTCAGCATATATGTGACACCAAACCCCAAAACCCTTTCAGCGATTCCAAATATTTGATGACCAGCATGGGAAGAAACATCTTCACAGTGGTCTGTGAAGTAGTCTCCTTTCTTTTATGCCAGTATAAAGGATAAAGATCCCTGGACACTCAAGACAGCCTTGCTGGAGGTCACTGTGTAGATGCAATTGTGTCACAGAAGTATGACTTATTTGTTGCTACCACTGCCATAGCATAGGCTTCCCATGGGGTTTTAGCCCTCTAGTACATGGAGCTATCTTTAGAAACTATTCAAAACCTCAGCATGGCCAAAATGTCATGGCGAGGCTGGTGATGGGGACATATAGCTCCCTTGCTGAAACAGGTTGCCTGGCCAACTGCCCATTCCAGGCAGTATTCAAAGTACCGTTTATGACCTACACAATGTGAGTCCAGACTATGTGAAAAACCATATCTCCCTATAGAAGCCTGTCCAGATGAGGGCTTTATCTCAGTCTCACCATCATCACATGTTTGTCTGCTGAGGGTGTAGGAGAGAGCCTTCTCAGTGATTGCTCCCAGGCTGTGACATTTCCTCCCATAGACTATTTGGTTGGTCTTCTCACTGCTCTTTTTTTGCTGGAAATAAAAATCATTTTATTTATGTAAGTAGAGTGATATGGCTTATGTGACAGAGTGATATGTTCATGTGCTGGACTATGCTTTTATCTTTCTAATTATGTTTTAAATTGTGTTTACTTTGTATTTTTAATATAATTGTTTTTTAAACATTGCTTCTCCCTGACCTTGTGGGCTGGGGAGGAGATTTTGCTGGCCTCTCATTGGAGAAACCAGCATTTTAAAGAAAAACGGCATGCTCTGCTGGCTGTTGGGAGAGGATGGGGCTGGGTTTAGCCTGCTTGAGGCTTGCCTGCCCAACCTCCTCTCACTTGGCTTCAAACGTTGGCCCACCCTCCTGCCTCAACATCAGTGTGAGAATTAATTCTGGTCGCCTCGGGGCCGGGTAGGAATTTTCTCCCCTTTCCAAGGGTTTTTTCGCCTACCCCACACTGTTGGTTGAGGACTTTGACAATTGGCATGGGTGTGGTCATAAATAGGTTCCACGCATAGGCGGGGGGAGATAGACGTTTCAATGTATACCTCGGCACCCTCCTGAAGGGTGAAGGTATGTCTCTGGAACTCACATTTAGGTCTTTGAAGTAAACGTGAAGGGAAAGAGACTTTCCTTGGGGCTAGCTTGAGATTTAAACCTTCACTTAAGTTAAGTGGGGGAGTCTTGGGTTGACCTTCTGGATGTGGGCCAGCCAGGGAGCAACCCAATTATGGATTGCCCTTTGGGCTCAGGTGTTTTTGCCCTTTGGAAGCTGGGGAATTGGTCTTGGAGCAGACCATCCACCAGCTTCTTACACAAGTTTCTCCCGCTGGTTTTTGCAGTTCTCGAAGAAATAAGTTTAAATAAGTTGAGTTAAATAAACTTGCCCATTTTATAACCCAGTTCTCTGTGTCTGGTCTCATTATTCAATGAGTTGGTCAGCAATTTTATATTAAGATTTAACTATAATTTAATTTGTTGTAAGCCATTTGTTATAAGCCACTTTGGGTCCCATGGTGGAAAAAAAGTGGGAAAATAAATAAATAAATAAAAACAACAGACCTACTCTGAGTTTTGTTCTGTTTTGTTTTGCTACCAGTGCTCTAGTCTCCATATAGTTCTTTCATTGCTACTCACTCCTTATAAACTAGGGGTTTGTTTGACCTTGTTCCATGTGAGTGGACACTTAGGAACAATCTTGCCTACTCAATTGCCATTTCTCTGCTGCACGTATCAGCAAAGGCTTCCAAATGATAATTTGCCAATTCAACAGGAAACTCACCAAGAACCAGAAAGAATATATCAGGTGGCATAAGCCTCCTGGGGTGGATAATCTTAATCAGTCCTCCAACACACAGAAATTTCAAGTCCTAGTGAGTGTAACCCCCACCAAATAGTGTTCATCTATAACAATGGAAGTTCCTCCACACCCAGATCACCGTCATTCAATGTATAATAGTCAAGGGCCAAGTTATTTCAGCAAGCTAAGGGGTGGGTAGGTAAGTAGGGTGGGAAAGGGATATGAGAACCTTCCCTGGAACAAAAATTGCAAGAAAAAATATATAATTTGTATGGCACCCAAAATCTGCAGTTTGAGGCAGGAATTTTGTTCAGCATAACAGTAGAGTTGGCTCTGCACTGGATGTTTCCCAGGCTGGGGGTGGGGGGCAAAAACATTCTTAAATTTTTGTGCTTTTGTTGTTGTTAAAATTCTGTGTACCTGTTGCTCTAAATTGAATCAACTCTTCTAGAATTTGGGGGGGAAAACCTTTTGAAACTATGGTTTTCACTGAATGCTGTACTCTAAAAAGTAACTTTTCCAACATATGAGCCCTGGTACTGTTTAGTGAGTTTAGTGATAGCACTGTGTTGAGGTTATTGCTGTATTGGTATTGGAAGACTCACTGGAAAAGACAAAGCATATACTTTTATCTTTTTTATTTTATTTTATCATGTCTAAACAAGAAAATACGGCTACCCTTTTCTTCATGAGTGAGAAATCCATTCCAGGACACACATAGTCTTACATTCCCTCAGGTGTTCATTTTGCCAGTTCCATAAGCTAAAGAGGCTTTGACAAATCAAGTTTTGTTTGTTGCTACCAACACTAGAACAACAACAGAAAGCAAAGCAGTTGGGAGCTCAAACTCCATGCACCAAGCAGCAAATTACTTTATGAGGAAATTATAGTCATTTGCATTCTCACAGAGCAGTGCTGCTAATTGAAATGAATTTGCAGGAAATTAAAGTAGGTTCCACTGAGAGTCTTTCTGTGAGGCACTGCTCTCCTTCCAGCTTTCTATAGACAAAAGTTTGAACATTCCACTCTTGAACTATTGCTAGGCTTAGCGGTTGTCAAAATTCTCCCAGTAGATGAGTCTCTGAAATTAACTGGCACTTCTCTTAAGGACAGCATGGCATTTAGTAAATCTATTACTAATGAACATTAGTAAAGAACAAAACACAACCTGTCTTTCTTTATGCACGCTTTGCTACATAGAACTGTGAACAGTAAGTGAGAATCAAAGGACCTGGTTCTTGACTTTGGAACACAAATGAAAATCAGAAACCACTATAATTGGTATGTGTGTGTGTCACTCAGATAATGGTATTGGTTGTTGTTAACTGTCCTCTAGTCAGCCTGGACTCATGCTGACCCTGTGACTGAGACATGTCCAAGTCAACCTATCCTCCACTGTTCTGATTAAGTTATGCAGATTATACATATTATGGACAAAAGCAAACAAGATCAAAACAAAAACAAAACTTAAGGTATTTTAAAGGTCTTATGTTAAGAACTAGCTCAATGCATTACAGCTAAGAAACATCTGAATAGACTTCTTTTTCTATCTAAAAAAGGAAGGGACACTCACATTAATAATTCTGAGCAGAACATCCACTGAAATGCAAGAGCTGAGGTGCACACATGCTTCATATCGACTAAAACATGATGCAAATTCTAAACCAAGTATTATAGTGAATCAAATAAATATTTGCTGTTGTTGCTGTATACCTTCCAGCTATTTCTGACTTATGGTAATCCTAAGGTGAATCTTTCACAGGATTTTCTTGACAAGATTTGGAACTTTATCACACCCGTTTTGTCTCCGTTACGGGTACAGAAAGTGGACGCTCGTGTTTGCGCGTGACCTGCCAAAAATGGATTTTACCTCACACCAAAGCATCCTCCACAAGGCCCCGGTACCAAGCCATCCCGCTTCAGTGCTGAGGCACATGAAATGTTCTGGTCGGAAGTCTTCCGACCGAGCAAAATAGCGCCCATCAACACTGAAGTAAGACAGCTTGGTGCTGGGGGACGGAAGAGGGCCTTTTGGAGGACACTTTGGCATGTGGTAAAATCAGTTTTTGACAGATCGCATGTGCACATGAGCGTCCACTTTCCATACCCGTAACGGAGACAAAAACGGGTGCGATAAAGTTCTTGGCCAGAGTGGGGTTGCCTATGACTTCCTCTAAGGCTGAGAAAGTATGACTTGTCCAAGGTCACGTACTGAGTTTCCATTGCTAAGGGAGGAATTGAATCCTGGTCTCCAAATGCACAAACCACTACCCCATCCTAGGAATCCCATACTTACATATGAGTTAAGGGCTTTATTTATTAATCTATTATTAATTATATGATTAAGGGCTTTAACACACCAGTCCTTTTCACACTGTAGTTCTACAACCTAAAAATAAAATGGTAAAATACCAGTACAGGAGCAGCCACCACAACCCTTCTTCCTTTAGCACAACTGGGGCTACTGCCAGCATTGTGATCCATTCCTGTCCTCTCCCTTAACCCCTCCCTACCTCTCTTATGCTTTGCCCAGCATGCATTTCATTTTTTTTTTAAAAAAAAATACATTTTCCCTCTATTTTGGAGCTGTGCAGTCCTGATCCACTCAATTTTTGAAACTCCAAGACTTCAAAGCTCCAAAGTAGCACAAAAAAAGTTGGAAAAATATTTTAAAAGGGAGTGGGAGGAGGGAAAGGGGGAGGAGGAGGAGGAGACAGTGAGACCCCATGACTGCCAATTGTACTACTGCCATGGGAGTGGCTTTCAGCACCTGTGGCAGTGTGAGATTGGCATTTCTTTCAGGGATTTCCCCTGTAAATGAAAAGACACATGCCAGGGGCTGGACAGCTATGGGAGGGAGATGGCATCCTGTGATCAGCATTACCAATGCCACTTCCTTCCCATGAGAATCGTGACTTAAAAGCTGTGTGTGATAAAACCCTAAATATGAATGCAATATGAGTTAGGTTCCCTCCAAAAAAGAGAGAAATTTTATATATATATATAGAGATTATGATATAGTAGAAGAGAGAGAGAGAGAAAGAGAGAGAGTGAGAGTGTAAATATATATATATTAAACATCTTGTATCTATTTCTTTCTGGAAATCTGATCCCTTAAAAACAGCATTTGTGTTCAGCCAAGACTCCTTTGCCATAGTTTCTTGGTCCTTAAAGGGGACTTTTTAAAAAGGTATGCTAAAGAAGGGGGGAGGAATTTTTGCATGTTCATAACAATGCCATGTATAATTTGCTATAATACAGCTTCACAAATTCCTATAGCCTGCAAGGAATTCAGCATTTCATCACAGAATTCTGCTGATTTAATGAGATTGGCACCAATACTAACTTTAACCATTGCTGAGAACTGCATTTGTATGTTCTCTCTCTCTCTCTCTCTCCAGTATTACATTTTCTGAATAATAAGTAGAGATATAATGGTACCTAAGAGCTGTATACTTAATTTTCTTATTGCATTAAAAGTTTTAAGACTGTATCAGCTCAACTGTACTCAACACTGATGGCATTAATGGACACCAAATGAACAAACTCATCTCCTGTTTCATCAAAGCATTAACTTTTCCAATTAAAGTTCAGCTTTTTTAAAGTCAATTTACATAGGCATCATCCTAAAACAAATAGAAATGCAATTTATCACCATTACAGCTTTCTGAAACATTATCATGATGAGCTTATCCACTGTCAGAGTTACTGAAGTAGAACTTGGATAAAGAACTTGATTAGATATATTTTTAAAAGAGAAAAGAAGGTCAACATTTTACATCATTTGTATAATGAAAATACTGCAGCAAAGGTGTCTGAGCCATAGAAATGTTGCATTTTGCAGTTTTCTGTCTGATTATGCTAGTGAGATTCATTTCTTAGTGAGGCATAAGCAACTCAACACCTGTAGTAACTGCTAATTCCCAAAGATACTATGGACAGCTCCACTTAAAAATCCCACATCCAAGCTTTTACCATACTGTGAATGGGAAGAGACTGTGCTTGATTATTTTCAAAGTGGCACAGTGTGCCATTTATATGTTACCAGAAGATATAAAAAAACTCCAAGGCCCAGGTTTTGTGTTTCTTTAATGTTGTGGGTATTC
This sequence comes from Sceloporus undulatus, assembly GCF_019175285.1. Taxonomy (NCBI): domain Eukaryota; kingdom Metazoa; phylum Chordata; class Lepidosauria; order Squamata; family Phrynosomatidae; genus Sceloporus; species Sceloporus undulatus. The sequence continues at coordinate 137,951,033 of NC_056524.1, read as the reverse complement.
TTGCTTGCACGTGGAAAACAAGAAATCAGTTCTTCACTTGGAAGACCCTCCCTCACAACAGGCCTGCCCTGTGTGGGCTGAATGCAGAAGCCAGTGGTACACACACCAGTTCTTGTCTACTATGACAGCATGCATAGAATCATGTAGGCACTTTGATCTGTAGACCTGGTTCAGAGATTAGATCATGCATAAATATATGTGTTTCAGTACACATCTGGAATAAGCCTGGATCAAGAATGGATGGAGCAATGGATGCAAGCTACAGGAAAAGAGATTCCACCTCAGCATTAGGAAGAACTTCCTGACAGTAAGGGCTGTTCGACAGTGGAACACACTCCCTCAGAGTGTAGTGGTCTGTAAACAGAGGCTGGATGGCCATCTGTCAAGGATGCTTTGATTGAGGTTTCCTGCATGGCAGGGGGTTGGACTGGATGGCCCTTGCGGTCTCTTCCAACTCTATGATTCTATGTATGTGTGTAATTCTACTACCAGAGAAATTATTTGCCCCTCCTTGGCCCTGATATGTTGTGTCAGAGTACATGTTGCTTTTGATCCAGTACAGTGGGCAACTTTTCTCTAAGTATCAGAGTACCCTTATGTAGGACATCAGAATGTTTCCAACAAAAAGAGAAATTATGAAATAATTGTTTTAATTGATTAAAGGCTTTCCATCTATCCAGACTGTGGGAGCATCTGCTGGACCTAATACCCCACTCCCCGGACTGTCATTCCCGTTTCCTCCTGTGTTATGATTGTAAGCCTAGGGACAGGGAACTGTCGAATTAACAATTTGTAAGCAGCCCTGCAAGACTTTTTGACAGAAAAGAGGGGTATAAATACTCTACCTGAATGAATGCATGAAGAAACATATATGCATTTTACTTTTTTGCATGCTGCCTAGTGAAAACTATTCTAAAAAGGGGTGAGAGGCTAGACCTCTGTGACAGCTTGGTAAGGAGAAAGTTTCAGATTCATATGGGATCTCTACAAAGAACTAGAAAATAATCCTGCCTGAAACTCTATACTGTAGTATCATTTCCTGTCCATACCAGCACCAGTATGTTTGCAATGAGCAAAAGATGGAGAAGCTCCATTACAAACTTGGAATGAGTGCTGAAGAGAGTCAAGGAAGAAAGAGCAAAGGTAGGTTTACAGATGAACATTAAGAAACTTTAACAAAGACCACAGATTATTTACATAATTTTAAAGTAGATAATGAAGTTACTGAAATATTCAAAGTGATAGGGATAGTCACTGAAATAGTCAAATACTTCCTACACCTTAGCTCAGTCACTACTCAAAATGGAGATGGTACTCAATAAATCAGAAGGAGACTAGTGCTGCATAAGCACTACAGAAACAGTACAGTATGACACTGCTTTGATTGCCATGGCTCCATATCTATGGAATTCTAGGATTTGTACTTTATGGTAGCATCAGAACTCTCAGAAAGAGAAGACTATCTCATAAAACTATGAACCACAGAATGCCTTAGCCTAGATCCATGGCAGCAAAAGTGGTGCCAAACTACATTATTTTTGCATTGCAGATAAAGCTTAGGACTTGAAAGCACAGTAATGAAGGAACTAAACAAGTTCCTCAAGTATAAACATATATCACTGCATACTTATCATTGGCTACAATTAGGATTGTCCATGCCACTGTATTTCCAGTTCCTATATATGGTTCTGAAAGCCTGACAGTGAGGAAAGTTCATAGAATCATAGAGTTGGAAGAGACCACAAGGGCCATTCAATCTAGAAATACACAAAGCACCCCAACAGGTGGCCATCCAGCCTCTATTTAAAAACCTCCAAAGAAGGAGACTCTACCACTCTCCAAAGGATCGTGTTCTACTATCGAGCAGCCCTTACTATCGGGAAGTTCCTCCTAATGTTTAGGTGGAATCTCTTTTCCTGTAGCTTGCATCCATTGTTCCATGTTGTTCACCCATGCTGTTCCCCTGTATAACATTACTTTATCTTATATTTTATTATTATCTGCTACAGTTGTAGCCCACTTTTTTTACTGAGAAGTGTTCAGTACCATTTCATATCCTCAAAACAGCCTTGTGTGGTAGGTTAAACTAATCAAACTGACATCTCACCCTCTACTTAACCCAAAAAAGGCCTGCTGCGACACTTTCAACAACTACTTTGCAGACAACATCTCTCAAATAAGAGCCCATTTGGACGCCAATGTTGAAACAAAACCAACTAAAGAGGTGTCCAGTAAATCCGTTTATAAGTTTAAACTGGATCAGTTTGAGCTAGTGAGTACTGATGACGTGGACAAGATCCTTGGAAAGGAACAAAAGACAACATGCCCTCTTGATCCCTGCCCATCATGGCTGGCTGTCCAGGGGGGTGAGGCTGGCCGTCCAGGGGTATCTTAGCACTTCTTAGACATATCATCAGTGCTTCCCTTGGGGAGGGCCATATACCATCCTCTTTGAAAGAAGTGACAGTTAGACCACTCTTGAAAAAACCTTCCCTTGACCCCCTGGACATGAAAAATTATAGGCCTGTTTCTCATCTACCATTTTTGAGCAAGGTGATTGAGAGGGTGGTTGCTCTTCAGCTCCAAACCGTCTTGGATTTTCTTGATCCATTTCAAACGGGCTTCAGAACCGGGTATGGGGTGGAGACTGCCATGGTCACTCTAACTGATGACCTTCGTCTAAGCATTGACAGAGGGAGCGTGACCCTGTTGGTGCTGCTAGACCTCTCAGCAGCATTCTATACAATAGACCAAGACATCCTCCTGGAACGCCTGAGAGAGTTAGGAGGCACTGCGTTGAAGTGATTCTGTTCCTTCCTCTCAGGCAGGTTCCAGAGGGTGATGCTCAGGGACAGTTGCTCTTCAAAAACATACCTTAATTGTGACATCCCTCAAGGCGCCATCCTGACCTCAATGCTATTTAACATTTTATATGAAGCCACTGGGAGAAATCATCCATGGATATGGGGCTGGGTGTTATCAGTATGCTGATGACACCCAAATATATTTCTCTATGTCTCGGTCATCAGCAGCAATGACAGATGGCATCTCTCCCCTCAACCAGTGTCTTCAGGCAGTAATGGATAGGATGAGGGAAAACATGCTCAAGTTGAATCCTGACAAAATGGAGGTACTTACAATAGGGACCCCCAAACCAGGTATTGGGCTGCAACCTCCAGTCCTAGATGAGCTCACGCTCTTCTTGAAGGACTGTGTTCGCAGCCTGGGGGGTGCTTCTTGATCCGTCGCTACAGATGAAGAATCAGGTGAATGCGACGGTCAAGAGCGCCTGTTATCAGCTTCGGCTGATACGCCAGCTGTGCCCTTTCCTGGAACAAGGTGACCTCGAAACTGTAGTACATGTGCTGGTACCCTCAAGACTTGATTTTTGCAATGCACTCTACATGGGGCTACCCTTGTGCCTAGTCCGGAAACTCCAGTTGATACAGAATATGGCAGCCAGGTTGGTCACAGGAACAGCAAGGAGTAACCATATAACACCAATATTGAAGTCACTCCACTGGCTGCCTATCAGTTTCTGGGCACAGTACAAGGTGTTGGTTATCACCTTTAAAGCCCTACATGGCTTGGGCCCAACCTATTTAAGGGAATGCCTGCTTCCATACAATCTGTCCCATACACTCAGGTCCTCTGGGAGAAATTTACTACAGCCTTTAAAGACCAGATTGATGGTGACCTCCCAGAGGACATTTTCTGCAGCCGCTCCCAACTTTTGGAATGGCTGTCGGATGAGATGTGTTAAATTACCAATCTAGAGAGCTTCAAAAAACCCATTAAGATGGAGCTCTTCCGGCAGGCCTTCCCGGAATAAAATACTCGGCCATGAATAAGACTTTCCATCTATCGAACTCTGCCCATGGTTATTATTTGGATTTTAGCATGTTAGTTTTAATTTTATACTGTTTAATCTTGTTTTTAGGTGGGGTACTATGTATATATGGATGTATTTTAGTTTGTTGTACGCCGTTTTGATTGCCTGACAAAAAGTAGGAAATAAATAAATAAATAAATAATAATAATAATAATAATAATTTTATTTCTATCCTACTTTTTGTAGAGGAGAATCATCATCATCATCATCATCATCATCATCATCATCATCATCATCATCTCTACTTCATGTTTGCTTTGACACTAAGGCTGTGTCTGAACTGAAGAAATAATCCAGTTTCATGCTGCTTTAACTGTTACCTAGAATCCTGGGAATTGTAGTCTGTTGTGGCACTAGAGCTCTCTGACAAAGAAGGCTAAATAGTACACAAAACTCTGCAAATTCCATAGCAATGAGCCATGGCAGTTAAAGTGATGCCAAACTGGATTATTTCTGCAGTGTGGATGCAGCCTGATACAAAAATACTGAGAGACATTTCAGCTCAGGATTTGCCTTTTTCTGAATGTTTACTTTTTATCAAATTCTGGGGATGTTTTTTAATGTAAATTTGGGATCTTTTAATTAAGCCATAAATTTAGTGGGTAAAGCATTGCTTTAATGTTACAGCTGCATTTCCTATTTTTATGTTGTTATTTCTAAAGAAGCTGGTTAGCCACCCTAGGGTCAGTATAGGATAGGTGATAAATCTGACAAAAGTAGCATCACTGTGCTTGTGAAAAACCTTTCCAAGCTGTCACCACAGCAAATACTGGGAGCAACACTAAATGTGTAGCTGTAAATGTTTGTGTTCATAATTCTTTGCCACTCTGTGTGAAAGCACTAGCCAGGAGCATGAAAGGTGCCCATAATCCTCTAGTTCTTTGAGACCCACTTCCTACTGCTAAACTCTTTGAAGCTGCCATCTCAGATGCAAAACATGATGCCTGAATGGCAGGCATCCCTCCTCCTGAGTCGCAATAGCTTGCCAACTTGTGCAAAGCTCCTTCCTTGATGACTCACAGCACACCTCTGGCTGCCTCTGCAGTTCAGTCACCTACCCTGCATACAAATTTTCTTACAGATTTGATTTGGCAGCCTGCTTAAAGCTCTACCTTTGTTCGCTCAGTGGATCTAATCCAGGCATGCACTATGACTAAAAGAAGCCACAGTAGCTTTTAAGTAAGTCAGCCTCAGCATGAAGAACACAGCAGACCATTCTCCTTGTGTCATTTAGTGTATTTTCTACCCATGGAACACTCAAGGTTGCAGAGGTCATTCTGCTATTGTGCATTAAGTCAAAAAGTTGGATTTATCTCCTAAAGCTTTAGCCTCGGTCCCAAACTTCGCATAGGCAGCTTTGTTTTGAGGTGGGTTTTGATTTGAAAAAAAGTAAATTAACCGCCCGAGTTGACTATAAAACTACTAAAATACCAATGCACATCTTTTAACAAGTTAATCTTAATACTTGTTTCTCCAGTGCATTATTTATTTATTGTTAAGTATTTTTATACCCTGTTCAATTCTATTCCCGAGCAACATTACAAAACAAATAAAACAATTTAAAGGAAAAACAAAAACAAAAAATTGGATTAGCTAAAAGCCATGAAAAAACAGTCTATAGGCTTAAAATTACATCTAACGATGCTGGTGAAACAAAAAGATCTTTGCCTGGTGATGACAGGACAATAATGTAGATGGCAGGTGAGCATGTGGGCTGGAACGAAATTGGCTCTTGTTCATGGGAGAATTTATTCATTTATTTCAGCAGCGCTCTGCTAAATGACTATGCAGATGCAAAAGTGGAAAAAAAGAATAACTTTTTTGCCATTAGAAATTATTTTGTCACAGGCTAAGCCATCAGACAGAATCTAGGGCCCTGTCTGCACTGGCCGTATATACAGGGCCATTATGCTCCAAAGCTGGCCTCTGAATTGGCCACGATGCCAGTCAGTACCATGGTGCAGCATTGTTCAAAAAGGCCAGCTGGGCCCATCCCACATTACCATGGCTGGCATGTCCCCTTTCCTTTGAGTCTGCCCTCCAGAGGCCCCAACCATGTGATTTAGGGGTCCCTCTACCCTCATTGGCTGCATGGATGAGCCCACCCTGCCAGGCGGCCTCTCCATGGAGCTTCTAAAGGTACTGCAGTGGCATCCATGGCTCTGGAGACAGGTCATCCTCTTTCCCTGTGCTGCTTAGTACTGGGAAGGGGAATAGTGCACCACCTGGCATGCAAACAGCAGGCTGGTTCAATATGGGTCTGATTCAGCTGTTCATATACTACACTAATCCCAGGGTTTGACATTCAAGTTAATGAGGGAGAGAGACCTGCAGTATTTCACTGGTTGTTGCAATGCCTTGTGCAAGGAGGCAGCACTGACATTGGGGGTGGGAATGACGTTCTCTGATGCATACAGGACCTAGAAAGGATTAAATTGTTATAAATTTTCTTTCAACATTGCTTTACTGTGATAACTAGTGACTTTAGGGCCTAGTCACATTCTGTTCTGTGGGAGAGGACACTTAGGATTGATTGTGTCCATTACCATAACCATTATCCCTTTCCAGAGATCAACAAATGTTTCAAATTGCTTGTCAAACTGACAGGAAACTTCAGCTATGAGAAATCCATTCAGATCCATCAGTCCCCCAAGGCAACACACCTTAATCACCTTTGTTGGGTGGTGGTGGTATCTGAGTGCTACTCAGCTTAGTTGAGTTAATTGACCTACATATGCCAACAGGATTGCTGAAAATCCACATTGAGTCATAATCTCTTCAAGCACAGATTTCAGATTTCGTGGACAGCATTCTATGATGCTTAACCTTGTAGTCTCAGCATGGTTCCTGAAGTCATGCAGGAAAACAAACCAAAAGGATTTGATCACCTTTCCTGAGATCACCTTGGCTAGCTCAAGAAAACTGTTGTGCAGCAGAGTGGGTAGTATGCCAAAAGAGTCTTCATTTTGTCCTGTGCACACACCTTCAGTTACAGACAGTCAAACCTGGCAGGTCACCAGTTGTTTGTGGGGTAGGTGGGAATGAAATCATGATCAACCACTACAATCTCACTTCCCCACTTACCTGCTCTCACTTGCTGCTGCACAGAGAACCCAGGAGGACAGATTTTGCCTCCCCAGTATTGTATAGCCAGGTTTTTGCATTACAATAGAGAGGCACATCCCTCCTGGATCAAATCTTGGGAAGCTCATCTTCCTATTCACTGGCATGGCATTCATCATCACCATTATCAGTCCACATACCTGTGGTTAAATCTGAAAAGTCTACCTGAGTTTTGAGGTCAATTTAGGGGCTACCAACATCCTGTTCCTTTTCCTCTTCAATTGGACCTCTCTACTTCTCTGCCTGCTCTAGTCCCAGTGGGTATACCCTACTGCCCTTGCACAATGAATATTTTTAAGAACTTCCTTTCATGAACAGAAAGCAATGCCAGCTATAATGTCTATGAAAATGAAACAAAAACAGGTACATTCTGTACTCTGTATCTGTGGACTTGCCATCTCTGGATTTCAGCATTTGTAGGCATGGGGGTAGCGACAGAGGAGGAGGAGTAAAGGGAAGTAAGTGGAGGAGGAGGAGGTGGCAGCAGGAGGAAAGAGCAGGAAGCAGGAAGAAGAGGAGGAAGAGGAGGAAGAGGAAGAGAGGGAGGAAGGAAGAGGAGGAGGAGGAGGGACAAAGAAGAGATGGTAGCAGTGGAGGTCAGGGAGAAGAAGGAAGAAGAGGAGGAGGCGGAAGAAAGAAGAGGAGTGAGGAGAAAGAGAAGAAAGTGCAGTGACAGCAGGGGGAACAGAAGGAAGAAGGAAGAGGAGGGATAGGTGAGGCAGAGGTGTGGGGAAGAGGAAGAGGAGGAGCAGTGGCAGGGGGAAGAGGAGAAGGAGCAAGAGGAGAAGAGAGGAGAAAGACAATGACAGCAATGGGGGTAAGAGGAGGAGAAGGGAGAGATGGGGAGAAGGGAGGAGGAAGAGGAGGAAGAGCAGTGGCTGCACAGGGGTGGCAGAGGGGGAGGAGGAAGAGGAGGAGGAGCATCTAGTTCTCAATGGATGAGAAGAAAAAAATTGATTTTCACAACACTAGTCAGGAAGTTCCTGCTAATGTTGAGGTGGAATCTTTTTCTTGTAGCTAGTATCCATTGTTCTGGGTCCTATGGTCAGGAGGAGCAAAAAACAAAACAAAAAAACCACCAAGCTTGTTCTAAACTCAATATGACATCCCTTGAAATATTTAAACAGGTCTATCATTTAACCTTCTATTCTCTGGGCTAAATATACCCATCTCCCTAAGTCTCTCCTCATAATGCATAGTTTCTAGGCCTTTCACTATTTTGGTCTCTTTCCTCTGTTTAAAGACTCCCAAGGAAGGAGGCCCCACCACACTCCAAGTTGCACTGTTGAATAGCAATTACTGTCAGAAAATTCCTCCTAATGTTGAGGTGGAATCTCTGTTCCTGGCGTTTGCATCCGTTGTTCTGTGTTCTAGTCTCTGGAGCACCAGAAAACAAGCTTGTTCCATCTTCAATGTGACACCTCTTCAAATACTTAAAGAAGGCTATCATATCACTCCTTAACCTTCTCTTCTCCAAGCTAAACATCCCCAGCTTCCTAAGTCTTTCCTCATTAGGCATGGTTTCTGGACCCTTCACCATTTTAGTTGTCCTCCTCTGGACATGCTCCAGCTTCTCAACATCATTTATGAACTGTGGTTCTGTGAACTGGACACAGTATTCTAGGTGAGGCCTGACCAAAGCAGAACAGAGTGGCACTATTACTTCCCTTGATTCTAGATACTGTATTTCCATTGATGTTGCCTAAAATCACACTGGCTTTTTTAGCTGCGGCATCACACTATTGACTCATATTCTGGCCTTTCCCTGACACTAAAAGGAGCAGCAAAATGCTGCTCCTTTTCACACTGAGGAAAAGGTACCCTTGCTACTGCAGCAGCACTTTCTGGATGTCATCTGGACGCAGCACCAAAGAAGCACTGTGACGCCACCCACCATGTGGTCAGGTGTACTGCATGACAGCGGCATCAGGGCAGCATCAGTCCACATCAGGGTATGCATTGTGCGGACGCCACGCCCCCCACTCTGCCCAAAGGTCAGTGTATAATGCTGGTCTGTACAACCTCTTATTCTCTGGGGAAGTACCCTCCCCAGGTTTCTGATGGAAGTAGTTTTGCCCTCCCCAAGCCATTGGTCAAGGTATGTGGTCATGCTGGTAGAGGGACATGGTCTTTTTTGCATATAATTTATTTTCTTCCATAAAATACATTTCTTGTGGGGTGAACATTTTTTATGCACACAAGATAGCACATTTTTCTCATAAAATTCTGTTTTCTGCCCCTCAAAAAACAAAACAACAAAAAACCTTCACGTGCCCATTTTTCACATGAACTTTTCCTAGTCCTTGAAAACTGAACATTTTTAAATTACCTTCTCACAGGAAGGAGAAAAAATGTTAAATTATTTTGTTCTTTGCCATGAGACCAAAATTTACAAAGATTTACATCCCTAGTGATTAATAATAGGAAATAAAATTGTTGCCAAAAATGGGGTTGGAAGGATGGCTTCCCCATTCTTTTTCTTTTCTTTCAAAGCTTATATGGAAACCTGTCATCTGCTATGACCATACAATGGTTAATACCATGTACAACCTATAGAAATGTCTTTTAAAAGCTGTATCTTTGGGTATATATTGATTTATATGTTCACTGTTGTTGTATGTCTTCAAGTCATTTCCAACTAATGCTGACCCTAAAGAGAACCTACTAAGGGGCCGAAAGCATATAACTTAGGGAAGGTTACCCATTGGGGTTCTGTGGCTAAGTAGCAAATCAAACCCTGATCTCCAGAGTTGTAGTCCAATGCTTGAACCACTATACTACACTACACTGGCTCCCTCATTTCATTACATGGACAAATAAACTAATACACAAACATATAGCTATATATACATAAACATATATCTAGACATAGATACAGAACTTAATTTACACCAATTAATTAATATGACTAAAATACCATACCATTTCATTCCTCTAAAAATGCTTCAAAAATATAAAATGATTGAAGTATGCATTGTGCTTTATAATACCATTCCATTTTTACATGTTAATTAAGTACTAACTTTTAAAATTTTGAGATATCTTTTTAGAAAAGTATTAGTTCCAGAACCTCTTAAGCAAAGTTCCAGATGTACTAACTGTTAAACCTCCCTTTGTCTTATGATTTATTACCTGTGAGTAGGGTATAATTTTGGAGCCTTTGAAATATGATTAATTTAAGCCCAGAATCCAAAAAAGGCTGTAGGGATGAAAAGCAAGTAAACAAAACTGTAACTTTCTCAGGGGACAACTATTCAGACCACTTTCCAGCAGTTAAATAAATGATAAAATAAACATTTTCTAAATAAATGTCATAGGACACAGTGAAAAATGACACCACTTGGTGACATAGTTTTATTATAGCAACTATTTAAACATTGGCAATACATTATCCTTTACTGCAAGGCAACAAGTTGAAGTGGAGAAAACATTATAAAGAGCACATAATGTGCACATGCTAATTTAAATATATAGATACATTTCATAAAAAGTAATACAACACATTTTACAAGAGTGTGGAAGACTATGATCAGGTACTCTACATGCCTGAACAGTCTGGTGTGCAGGTACTAACACCTAATAGGGAATTTTAAGATAACTTCAAACAGACGGCTATCCTTTGATAGTCCTTCAAAGAGAGTATAGTCCTATATAAAGACACATGGCCAATCACTCACTGGGCAAATGACAGTAAAAATGGATATGGAAGTTAAAGAAGGAAGGCTTTGCATATCTTCAAGACAGTGCTATCTCAAAAGCATGTCATTAGCCTTTTGGGAATATACTTAAGGTAGCCCCTCAAAATTTAAGGCAGATCAACAACAACTAGACTTGGTTGACATTGCCAGGGAGCTATTCCATATAAATCCAAGATCATTTCATGTTCAGTCACCACTAGCTCAGATGCCATCACCATGTATGTAAAATTACAATATTTTTTAAACCCAAGTTTATCACTTTACTCTTAGCTGTCCGAAACCACATTTGAAACTGAATGTACATTTAATCCCTCATGGGGATGCTTTTGGATCACTTTATTGACCCCCACTAAAAGAATTTAGTGTCAACAGCGAGACTGACTATGCCATTCCTCACCCATGATTCCAGATTTAGGAATATATTTTTAAAATGCTGATCCTGGTATAGGAACCTGGGAATGCTTGGTTTGTATGGTTAACAAAAAATGAAAAGAAAGCCCATCAGTTACCTTGTATAATCAAGAAGGTGAAAATAATTGCAATCATTGCTTTCAAATTATAATTTCTTGAAAATGATCATCGTTTCCCAGTCCCTTTTCTTTATTTTGATCCCCAACCCTCCCACTAGAAACTGCTGAAGATAAAAGAAATACTTGGTACAGCACTATTCTGAAATTGGGTGGGGGCAGATTCTATATAAGGCATTACCTCAGATACAATGCTTTTCCATGATGTCAGTTCATTAAAGGTCAAGGATGAAATAAAACTTACTCTGGTGAACTGACAGTATTTCAGTGAAGGGGCTAGTTGCCCTTTAACCAGCATGAACTAATATTCTTGCAGAAATTCTAAGAGTAATTAAAAGGAAGGAAGTCCTATTGAGTTCCATTGAATTTTAGGGCTTGCTGTTTCTTCTTTTACTTCTTCTTCTTTCAACGGAGATAGATGATATAGATATAGATAAATATTGACAGACAGATGCAAACACTTTCATCCAAGGATGACAAATAAAGCAGACTTTGGCACCAATAATACTGTACTAAAGTGGATATTTCTGGAAATTGACTATTCTTAACCTGACATAACAAGAAGTGCCTGCAAAAATCTGCCCTTCTACTATCATTTCAGTAGTGGAAGAAAATGTCTGATCTCCTACATCAATTATGAAGTACATGAGTGCTATGATTTCACAGATCTTGCCACCCCCTATTTTCTACTCCCAAAAGAAGGAAAACAAAGATATTTATTTTTATTCAGAAACTCATAATTCCATTCTGTTTCTTTGGTTTTATTTGTTTATTGATTGAATTTATATCCCACTTTTCTCACACCAAAAGGACTCAAGGCAACTCACAGAATTTAAAATAAAAGTAGTAAAAAAGGTACAATTACAAAAATTTAAAAATAAAAGCACATAGTAAAAATAGTTTAAAATACATTTAAAACACAATTAAAACTTACTAAGTAAAAACAGAGCACAGCATTTTGAATCCCTTTCTGCCATATGATTAAAACCAGTCTAAGGCTTCCCTAGATTCTTCCCAGAGTTATGTATTTTTTAGGCCTCACTGATTTCAGTGGGAAAACTAAGCCCAGCTTTGGCTGCATTCTGCCCCATGTTTTCAATTAGTGTAGCAGATATTATTAGTGTGCAGTTGCTATTTCAGAAATGCTGAGATCTCAAAGGAATGTACATACCATTATTTAGCATATCCTACATATCCCATTATTATTGCAAAGTCTCATGCTTGATTAAGCTCAGGCAGCTGCCATGCAGTGGGCACATTTTGCTGCTCTTACACGCTGCAGGTACTGACATAATTGTCCCCTACTGGGTAGCTGGAAGAAATAATGTATTGTAATGTACTTCTCATCTCTGTTCTCCTGATTAAATGGTGTGTCTCATCTTACTTGTCAAAATGGAATCCCATGTGCTGAAAAATTTTGTAAAAAGGATAGTAACCCAAACCACAAGAGCTGTGCTGGATCAGGCTGTGTGAACTGTGCCTTACCTCAAGGAAACCAAACCGAACCAAGCCAAACAAAAAATGTCTGTAGTTCTTGTAATCTTTCAGTCACTTATATGATTTTTTTTTAAAAAAATACAATTTACCTATGCAGATCCAAGACATCATCACTATCATCACCATCCTCCAGATCTGAAATATGAACATCATACTTTCCATTCAAAATTACTGAGGTATCTCTAAACTGTATAGTCTAGATCTGAGCAACTGTTATTGTTGTGTGCTTTCCAGTTGTTTTGGATTTATGATGACCCTAAGGAGAACCTGTCATGGGATTTTCTTGGCATATTTCTTCAGAGAGGGTTTGCTATTGCCATTTTCTGAGGTTGAGTGTGTGTGTCTGAACCAGCTAATGTGCATTGTATGCAGAATGTTATATTAACTGCGATTAATGTAACTGAGCAAAACCTTTCTCATTCTAAAGCACAGAAATCTCCTAAAGCAGAATAATCATTGCATTTCACATGCCTATTGTTACCTTCAGTTAGCATAACTGTGCATCAACAGACAAGGTAGCACTTTTGATAAACAGATCTGAGATTAATAGTCACTCCCCTGTTGACATTGTGAAATCTCTTTCTTTCTTTCTTTAGATATTTATATCTCAACTTATATCATAGAATCTTAGGTCAGTGTACAATCAAATCTAGTTAAATAATTTAAAACAATTAAAATAAGCAGACTGAGGTGGGATATAGACCGCTGCTTTGAGGCGGTCTCCCGCCGGTGCCATTTACTCCGTGAGGGAGCCGCAGCAGCCAAACCGCGCGGCTCCCGTGCGGAGCAAAAAAAGAAGCTCCATTTTGGAGCTTCTTTTTGCGGCGCCTTTATGACATCGCGAGGCGTCTGGGGCGGACTCACAACGTCATAGACGCTGCGCGACATCCGGACGCACAGCGTCCGATGCGTAAAGATGGCAGCACCCGTATGAACAGGGCGCCGCCATCTTGTATGTATTCTATACGTACTAGGGTTAAGGGAGTGCGGAAGAACCGCCCCTTCCTAACCCTAGTCCGTATAGAATACGTACTAAATGGCGGTCTATATCCCGCCAGAAATATATTAAACCATTTCAGAAGTTAAGGCAAGTTCTTTATTTGGCATCTGAATGACACCAGCGGTGATCAGACTGGACTGATTCCAATGAGGAGTGAGCATTGCACAACACAGGAGGCCTCTCCCATGTTCCACCACAGTATATGGTCCCACTTAGTGAGACACAGAGTAAGGCTTTATGTTCCTTTCGGCTCTGTTTTGTTTGTTTGTCTTAAAATAAACCTCTACTAATTTTATAGTGGAACCAGTGTGATGTAGTGGTTTCAGTATCAGAATCCGACTCTTGAGAACAAGGTTGAGACTCTGATTGTCCATGAAAACCCATTGTTGATCTTGGGCAAATCACAGTCTCTCAGCTTCAGAGAAAGAGTCACCATACATTGGGAAAACCTTGAAGGCACACAACAACTTTATATTGGAGGGAGTGTGTGGCATATAGTTTTGATGGTAGCATCAAGGATGGGAGAAACATTTTTCACAAGTTATGTCATCATACCATGGAGAATGCAAGCTTAGCCCAAGATTTCTAGCCCACTTCTCTCATTCTCATGGTTTTCTCTTTCCGACCAACTTCAGTTGCTGCAAAGTGAGTTCACAGTGAAAATGTAGTTTGCTTGCAATTAACACAGGAAGAAGAAGAAGACAAGAAAGGAGGAGGTAGGCTTTCCCCCTTTTTGAACTCAATACATAAATATAAAGATTTATCTGCTTAAAACAGTAGTTGTATGTGTTCATCCATGTTAATTTTCTGTAATGTCAGAAACATGTATCCCAGTTTTCACCTGTTAAATGTTGGCAAGTATGTGAGTTACTTGTTCTTAATTTAATTTTGCAGCAACTAAGGCACCTGTATGCTGCATTACTACTGTAAGGTGATGACTTATAACTTATTCCCCTTTCTATGAAAGTATCACTTTTAATTATTTTTATAATTGCTATATAGTTACAGCTCAAACTTAAGACTGCTCAGATGTATCATCACTGCACTGCAACCTATTTTGGACAAGAACTTTGCCTTCTCAAAGCCTCTTGGTGGCATACCTTCACTGACCTACACACAGCCTCCCAACCTCAAATAGTTGCTTATTTAAGGAGTTTATCATGCAGGGAGAAATCAGGGGGGAACTGTCATTATTCCGGGAAAGTTGCACAATCGTGGGAAGATTTTCACACACATCGCTATTAAAGAGGACTAATTCTGGGAATAACAAATTATTCACGGGATTTCCCCATGAATGATTTGTTGCTGATTATTACTTGGTTATTGCTTGGATAAGTCCTCCTTAATTGTGACATCATGTGAAAATATTCAGCGTGATCATGCAACTTTCATAGAATAATGACAGTTTAAACTCCCAATTTTCCCTGATATTCCCTGTGTGATAAAATCCTATGAGAGGATGCTCAACACAGATGCCTTGCCACAAACCCAGATACCAACTCTGCCCACACATCTACTTGGGAAATGTCATCACAGGACCTAATCACACATCCCACAATATTAGAGGTACTTTCACTTGCTCTGTCAATGATACACTTCAACAATCTTCATTAGGCAAACAGGTCAGTGTCAATGCCAAAGGATAAATGGACATAAGTCTGTTTTAGGAATGGGAATACTCACAAACCATTTGCAGAATCATAGAGTTGGAAGACACCAAAAGGGTCATCCAGTCCAACCCCCTTCTGCCATGCAGGAAATCACAATCAAAGCATCCCTGACAGATGGCCATCCAGCCTCTGCTTAAAGACCTCCCAGGAAGGAGACTCCGCTATACTCCAAGGGAGTGTGTTCCCTTACTGTCAGGAAGTTCCTCCTAATGTTGAGGTGGAATCTTTTTTCCTGTAGATTGCATCCATTGCTCCAGGTCCTGTTCTCTGCAGCAGCAGAAAACAAGCTTGCTCCCTCCTCAATATGACATCCCTTCAAATATTTAAACAGAGCTATCATATCACCTCTTAACCTTCTCTTTTCCAGGCTAAACATCACCAGCTTCCTAAGTCATTCCACAATAGGGCATGGTTTCCAGACCCTTCACCATTTTAGTCACCCTCCTTTGGACATGCTCCAGTTTCTCAATATCCTTTTGAATTGTGGTGCCCAGAACTGGACACAATATTCCAGGTGGTGTCTGACCAAAGCAGAATAGACTGGCACTATTACTTCCCTTGACCTAGACATTATACTTTTAGTGATGCAGCCTAAAATTGCATTGGCCTTTTTAGCTGCCACATCACACTGTTGACACTTCTGTCTTCCTGGGGGTTCCATCTCTGAACTCAGGACAGTGTGTCTATTTTACTTACGTTGTAACATCTTTGAGACTAACTGAAAGAAAGAATGTGGAGGCATAAGCTTTTGCAGACTTAAATCTACTTACTCAGATTCCTCAGCAGTCCTTGAACAACAACAACAAAGGGAGATTAGAAAGAGAAAAAGCTGAATTACAATACATTCACAAACATCAATCCATCAATAGTGGGTTGAATAAAGTCAATACTTTTCTGGCACATTATGCATATTAAAACACTGGATGCTCTTAGCCATTTTAACATAACTCCTTAGCCCATGCACCCCACATTCCAAAACTCCCCCCACTATTTCATATGTACATCCATACCCCCTGGCCCTTGGAAAACCCTTTCCTACCTTTGTCTCTCAATGACTATCAAGCTGAACTTGTCACCTCATCACTCTACCCACACGTTTTGCATTTCCATAGATATGAATACAGTCTAAATAGACAAGTCCTTTCTGAGCATCATTTCAAGCCATGAATCTGAGAGAATAGAACAAGTCTATGAAAATTTATGGCACAACTACAAAGTTAGTTTCAAAGGTGCTACAACATACATGAAATAGACGGGTAAAATAAAGTTGTTTCCTGCTGCTTTGAAGGTGTGGCATTTAGATGATGAACACTTCAAATGCAACTGGAAACTGGACTGAATCTGGGCTCCAGGGTTAAACACTAGAGCAAAAAGAAGCCAGGGAATGAAGGCAGAAAATGTGCATCTTCGTGCCTGCATATAAATGCCCCAATGTGAGTGCAGGGCTGTGGCAAAGCAAAGAAATGCAAACGTGACAACTCCAGTGGATGTAATTACAATATACACAAACCAGACAGTCAAACAGAGGGGCATGGGGTGAAGGGGGCCTGTAGGGGGGCCTCTATGATTGCACTTTGCCAGTGTATCACTCGCATACTGGTGCACTGATGTACTGAACCAGTGGTGCAACCAGCACATGTAAATGAATGGCTAATGAAAGGGGTGGTGAGGCAATGGGATGACATCCAGGTGGACATAGGAGGTACTTGGTTGCAAGCCATGTGTTTGTGCAATGGTGCACAAGTCTGGTGGGGATGCAACAACAAACAAATTGTCTAATGGTGTGGCTTGATGCTGTGCCATGTGGTCGGACCATGCATATTCAACTTGCCTTTGGAGTGGGCCATGCGGGCAAAGAGGTTTCAATCCACTTTTGGAAAAAGTAGAATCTATGTACCTTTTCCGCCCAGTCTCTTCCACCCCTTAGGTGTTTGGAATGCAAAAGTAGGAAACAGAGCATAATCAAAGATAGTAGGAAAATTTAGCCTAGCATAAGAAAAATGAAGTAGGAGAGGCAAACAATTTGGTCATTGCAAATGTATTCTTCAGGCAACCAAACAGATAAATGTGCATATGGATATCACCTGATGGCCAAAATATAAATGAAATAGATTACATTAAAAAAAAAACCCACTAAAGAGAGAGTGAGATGCCTCAATGGATGGCAGATGAAATTCTTCAATAAGTTAAAATATATAAGAAGCAAAAATAAGAAGTGACAGATGTAGGGTCAGAACATAGAATGCAAGTGTTCAGTGACTTATGTGCAAGGTCAAGAAGAACTACTATTATAATCCTATACAGAGAATGGAATTTGACAACAACAATAACAAAAAATGAAGGACAAGAGATCTCTTCCAAAAGATCAGAGATATCAAAGAAAAATTTAAAGCAATAGTTATAATTCTACAAGCAGCAGAGAGTACACTACATGATCAAGAAGTTTAAAAGATGATGGAAACAATACACTAAAGAACTATACATAAAAGATAAATGGATAACAGATTCATTCAAGGAAGAGCCATTTGATGATGAACGTACAATTCTAGAATGTAAAGCGGAAACTGCACTGAAAGCTGTACTGGAAAAATAAATAACCGGGAACAGATTGCATAGAGCTAGAGTTGTTTTAAGCTACAGAGACCAAATCTACTCTAGTTCTAACTAAAATCTGTCAATAAATTTGGAAAATAAACAATGACCCATAGAATGGAAAAACTCAATATACACGTCACTCTCCATAAGCACTGATTGTACATCTACAGATACAATCATCCAATGTCTTTATATATACACAGACACTCACGTGCACACACTGTATGTGTGTGTGTGTGTGTGTGTGTGTGTGTGTGTGTGTGTGTATATAACAAAAAACAAACCTGAATTTTGCCATTTGCCATTTTATATAAAGGACACCATTTTACTGCACCATAATGTATTAGGACTAGAACATCCACATATTGGTTTCACAGACAATCTTGTTATCAACCCCCCCCCTTTGATTCCAAGGGCCTACTGTATATTTCACCCCTATGAAAAGGGACATCGGAGAGTGCAGTAACCACAAAGTCATTTGCTATGTATGGAGTAAGAAATGCCAGCAGTCCAAGTTGGGTTCAGGAAAGGAATAGATACTAACGATCATATTGCAAACACAAATTGGATAATGGAGTGCACCATAGAATTTCAGGACAAAATTTGCCAATGCTTTACAGATTATAGCAAACCTTTGATTATGTAGATCATGAAAAACTATGACTTAAAGAAATGAATGTGCCACAATATTTGATTGCCCTGATGCATGACCCGTACTCAGGACAAGAGGCCACTGTCCGGACAGAATAATGGGGAAAGTAATGGTTTCCAATTGGCAAGGGGATCAGACAAGGCTGTATTTTTATCACCTTATCTGTTTAACTTTTACACTGAACATATATGTAAAACAGGATTAGACCCAGAGGAAGGAGGCATGAAAACTGGAGGAAGGAACATCAACAATTAAAGATATACAGATGTCAGAGGTGATATGATAGACCTGTTTAAGTATTTGCAGGGGTGTCAACATTGAGGATGAGCAAGCTTGTTTTCTGCTGCTTCAGAGACTAGAACACTGAACAACGGATGCAAGCTACAGGAAAAGAGATTCCACCTAACATTAGGAGTAAATTCCTGGCAGTAAGAGCTGTTTGACAGTAGAACACACTTCCTCGGAGTGTGGTGGAGTTTTCTTTGGAGGCTTTTAAACAGAGGCTGGATGGCCATCTGTTGGGGATGCTTTGATTGAGATTTCCTGCATGGCAGGGGGTTGAACTGGATGGCCCTTGTGGTCTCCTCCAACTCTATGATTCTATGATTCTATAATTCTACATCATACTACTAGCAGAAAATAGCAACCGTTTGAAGTGATTACTGAAAAATGTCAAGGAAGAGCTTCACAAAGGTAGGTTTACAGTTGAACATTAAGAAAAAAATGACAACAGCTGTCTTACAAAACTTTAAAGAATATAAAATATTACAAGATTTTCCATACCTTTGCTCAGCACTTAATCGGAATAGAGACTGCAGTCAAGAAAGCCTGCAGAAGAAGACTAGGACTTGCAAAGGTCAGGTATAAAGGGATTAGACATGATCCTCAAATGTGAATAGATATCACTGAATAATAAACTTAAGATTGTCCATGTCATCATATTTCCCTTTTGTTTGTATGGTCATAAAAAGTAGATAGTGAAGAAAGCTGATTGGAAGACAATCAACTCTTTTGAGATGTGGTGCTAGAGAAGAGTTCTAAAAAACTGTCGACAGCTAAAAAGAAAAATTAATGGGTCCTAGAGTGAATAAAGCCTGAACTCTTCCTAGAAGACAATATGACTGTTGTAAATCAGACATATGAACAGAGCTGATGTTCTAGAAAACACAGTGATGCTTGGTAAAGTGGAAGACAGTAGGAAAAGAGGATGAACACACTGCAGATAGAAAGGCTCAATCAAGGAAGCTACAGCCCTGAATCTGCAAGACCTGAGCAGTGCTGTTGATGATAGGGTGACTTGGAGGTCTCTCATTCATAGAGTCACTTTAAATCCAAGTCCACTTGATGTCAGTTAAAAATAACAGCCGTGGATTTTATTTAAAATGTGTAGAATCATAGAATCATAGCGTTGGAAGAGACCACAAGGGGCATCCAGTTCAACCCCCTGCTATGAAGGGACACAGTATCAAAGCATACCCAACAGATGGCCATCCAGTTAATGTAACTAATTGCAGGTAAGAAACTGAAGAAGCAAAGCAACTTTCCAAGCTCTGATTTACAAGTTGCTGGGGAAAAAATAGTTAACCTTTTTTTGCTTCTCGCTGTGTTCCATTTCGCTCTTTACTGTACACTTAAATCATCTTACATAAGCAGCTACGAAACATTGTTACATATCCTGCCAACAGCTAAGAACAATGTTTTGCTCTTTAAGCATAGACAAAGGCAAAATGGCAATTCCTTATCTGGGGCATAGAAGTTAACTGTTTTAATTAGGAGAGTGAAATGCTCCCAGAGACATCCTTAGCCAAGTCTCCCCCTCTCTTTTTACGAAAAAGGTAGGTATTAAACCTTTGTTTAATGATTGTCTAAGCAAAAAACAATTATCTAGTTATTTCCCTTTTAATTTGAACGCCTTATTATAGGGTCTGAAACCCTGTTATAAGATAATTGCTTTGGAACTACTTGGTAACTTCAAATATAATGACTAGGTAATTTGCAAAATATGTGATCATTCAATAGGCCATATGTCCCCCCATTTTATGTGCCACTAAGTGGAAAGAGTGCCTCAAAACTTTCTTCCAGACCTTGAATAGTTGCAGTTCTTAAGATGATTTCTTTATTTTCTCACTTATATTTCCTATAGTTGCTGTTGTGACTCCACTTCATGGAAGGAAAGGGAAGGAAATGCAGATAAGCTGGGATGGATTTGCAACAGGCTGTTGTGTGAAGAAAGGCTGCTGTCAGTGTCAGGATAACTCTTCTGGAGCCATGCTATTTTATACCTTACACCAGTGTTGTACTGGAAAAATCTTTGATAGTTAGAGGCACACAACTTCTATCAATTTATATCCCTGATATGTGGAATTAATTAGTGGTCAACATAGTTGGATCCTTTGTGCTCTTTCTGTTGCCGAAAGAGTTATACTCCAAGATTAGGAAGATAACTATCCGCTATCTATTGTTCAATTATCAGAAGATCTCATTACTTCAGTTGCCCATGAATAAAGGTGCCAATTAAAAAAATGTGTTATGTGGTCAGCTTATTTATTTATTTAGATATTTATATCCTGCCCTTCAGCCCTAATGGCTCTCAGGGCGGCTTACAATTATTATTTTTAATCAGACATGCTTCGTTCACTTTCATATCTTATGTACAGTCCGCTCTCCTTATAGGCAGACTTGCCTTCTGTGGCTTTGAGCTTATGCGGAAGGCAAGGACCAGCAGAAATAATGGGGTGCATTCTCACGCCGTGCACCCCATGTGTCGCTGAGAGCATGTACCCCATTACTTTCTATGGGGCTTGAGCATATGCTCTTTTCCCCATATGCAGGGGGGGGGTGGAACGGGTCCCTACATATGGCGAGGGTGGACTATAGTTCCCAATACTCCCCCTCTTTCCCTCTGATTTTTCTTTTCTTTGTTTGCAATAAAACTTTTGCAAATCCATTTAACAAATTACCCCCCCCCCCCTTTGGCTTTTTCTCCTTAATCAAGGGCCAAGGGAGAATCTGGATTATTACTACTGAGTGTGTAAGAAGCTGAACACTTCAGAAACTAGCTGATAGTGTATCTGAAGACCTTATATCTGAAAACATTAAGTCTATGAGAAGACCCATGCTGAATGAAACCAAAGGCTTCTCAAGACTACCATTCTGATTCTCCAGTGGCACTCCATCTTCAGTAGTGAAGACAGATAGAATTAACTAATCAGTTTTTTAGTATCTTCCCTTTGTAGCGTGCTCTCTTAAAACAGACTTTCATAACTTGTGACTAGGAATGCTGGTAAAATGAGGAATTGAAGCATTTTCCTGTTCCAATAGGTTGTAGTCCAACAGAATCTATGAGATGCTCAACACAGTGATCCTTGAATCTGAGCAGGAAAGCAATAGATAATTTTAGTATTCCAAATTGCAGTTCCAGATGTATTATGCACTGAACTTGTACATGATTGATTTGCATGGAAAACAGGATTTTGTGCATGGAAATATTTCTGGATATAATTTTTTTTTCCTGTTCAGAAAAAGTTGTTTTCTGCATGGAAAGGGGAAAAAATCAGACAGATCACCTATTTTTTTTAAATAGATAATTGCAGTCATTTACATTTTAGTAACATCAGGTCTACTAAGCAGCCTGTCTCTACTGTACACCAGAGGAGTCTTCTGAAGCTTCTGAAAAGATTTAAAAGGATCCTTCCATTCAAGCTTGTTGCCTAATAATTTGCTGTTCTCTCCAATAAACTTGCCCCACAGTCTGGACTTGAGGTGTTGGATTAGATCTACTCAGCAGCAGGTCCCTGCTGCACATTCTAAAGCTCTTCCTAGGAGCAGCAGGCAAGACTTACTCCAATTATGCCAGGTACATTTCTTGGAGTGAAATCTCCCCTTCTGCCAAACTGTAAGCTTTCTGAGCAATGACCTGACCTGTGGTGGTGGTGATGGTATTTGATATTATGAAAATACTATGTGCATAATAGTATGATATAAATTGTTATATCTATGATGACTAGTAACAGCAGCAACAATAATATCAACAATGTAAGATCTTGCCTAATGCTGAATCAGACAATGGGTTAATCTACTTTAGTATGGCCTGTGTACTGTATACTTGTCCCAAACACAGTCCAGACAACCAACCAAAGGCTGATTGCTTCACAACCGATAACCAACAGCTAATCAGCAAGCACAGTCACAAAGCAATTTACAGTTCAGCACTTACTTTACTGTAGTAAATACAAGCCTTAAGTCCAAAACACAGTTCAGCAGTGTCCAAGTCAGATAAATGGTATCCAGAGTCAACACAGTCCAGGCCAAGCACAAAGTTCAAGAACACAACAGGGAACCACATAGTTCAGATAATCTGTGACAGCTCCAAGGCATAGGGCTGGGAGTTTATAGATGAGCAGCTCAGCACAGCAGCTGCTTAATTAATTATTGCTTCCTATAAATCCCCTGAGAGCTCCTCTGTAGGAGAATATTTCCATTCGTGCTGACAGTCACGCTTTGCACTCATGGAAACATGAAAACATTGGTCTTTTGGATTAAAACTGGAGACGTAAATTGTAAAAGTTAATCTGGCACTTCCTGTCTGGAGGAAAGAAACAGGTTAACTGTTACAAATATACAAATCCAAAGGTTAAGACACAGATGATTAACCAAACCATGCAGGCATTCTGTATTTTTCCTGCCTGTTTTGTTTCTGCCTATAAAAAGGAATAGACTTGCCTAGTTCGGTGTCAGTTGAATTGGCCAATATCCCATGTATGAACAGCCATCACGAAAAAGACTTTCACTCTTGACATGCTGTTCCTATCAGGAACATATCAGTGAACTGGAATTGCATTAATGGGTTCTTCCGTTAATGCAAAATGAAGGGCAAGGATGGGACAAATCCACCTCATTGATTGGACAATGACAGAATCAGTGTGACATCATATGAAAGCCTTTCACCATTGCTGTCATTTGCGCTTCCTGAATGGGACACTGTCCACATCAACACTAGTTCCTCTGAAAGTCCTTCCCACAATCGCACAGGAAGGACGCAATAAGAACATCCTGTCCCCCATCTGATAATCTCTAATGTTATGCAACAATGGGATTTAATATGTGGTGCTGCCTATTATATATTTCTGTTTGGGTAGAAAATCTAAATATGTTGTTAAATGTCATCTGATTCTATTATGTTGACTTTTGTTCCTTAATAAAATTATATATTTGTTTCAAACAACAACACTTGCATCTGCTTAGACATTCAAAATTGAAGCATTGCAAGCATTTAACTTCCCTATATTGCTTGGAAAGGCCTGAAGGGTGAAGATTACTATTATAGTCATATGCAGGACTGAGAATCCTGTACAAGAATGAATAGCCAGTTGCATTCTGCTGAGTGTAATGGTAATTACCTGGAAGACCAGGAGGTGAAAGACAGGAATAATGTCATGTGACCCTGTAGCTTTTCCATGCTCATTGTTTTGAACAGCCTGATAAAGCTACTCTTGGGGGAAAGACCTCCATATGTGCATCTCCTCCATGGCCTTGTACTGCACACTATCATGATATCAGGATGGATCCTGCTGCATAAGGAAATGAAAATTCAACCACTTTGCAAACCAACCTGGTGAATCTTTTACAGGACTGAATTATAATATTATTCCAGTCTAAAAGCCAAAAGTGTGTTTATACTTACAAATGTTAAATCTCCTGAAAAATGAGGTCTTCATGCTTGACTGACCTTTTCTGTCTATCTGTGGAGTCTCAACCTGATGAATAATTTTTAACATGGTTTCTCCTCTTAGACCTTGAAAGCAGTGTGATGACAAGGGCATGAGCTGAATTTGATTACAGATCATGCACCATCAACAGAAGCTTTAATTGAGTTCATCTTGCAAAATCTTTAGTCTTGGTCATAATGAAAAAAGGATGAAAATATAAGCTGAAGTTGGCTTCAAGAACAGATGTATGATTGCTGCTCAATGCAAAGAGGAAATTTTAAGAATGCTACAATCTGAACCTCCCACATTGACTCCCACCTCATCCCACCAGGCAGTGCACAGGAAGCAAGTAATGTATGTAATTCACTGTACTACAGAGATAGGCAACTGTAGCACAGCCCCAGATTTTGCCATTGTGCCCCTTCTTGTGGGCTGCATCAAGGACAGATTATTGTCTAAACAAGATGTGTGTGTGTGTGTGTGTGTGTGTGTGCGCGCGCGCGCAGGGGTATGTGTGATATGCTTTATAATTTATATGATTTTTTTAATGTCATCAGTGGCCAGAAGGGGATTACACCTGTTGGATGGCCATCGGTAGTTTCATGTGACCCAAAGGAAGCATGACTTCTACACCTGTTTTGAAACGATAAGCAGAAGTTTGTAACTATTTGAAGACTATTCCTATGTTTATTTAATAACTAACACTCACATTGGATGTGCTTTGAGGAATGAGAAAGGATTATCTTTGGGGAATTTACAGGAAATACCACATCTACAAGACCCAGCATGATGTAGTGGTTTGATAAAAGGACTATGACCTTTGAGATCAGGGTTCAAATCTCCACTCAGGGATGGGAAATCACTGGATGATCTTGGGCACATTATAAAATAATAATAATAAAACTTTTTTTTGTATCCTGCTTTTTGTTAAAACAATCAAAGTGGTGTACATCATTAAAATGATACAACAATATATACAACTCATTACACTCTCTCAGCCTCAGAGGAAGGCAAAGGAAACCTCCTTCCAAACAAATCTTGCCAAGAAAACCCATGATATGCCTCTCTTATGGTCTCAGTAATTGAGAAACAATGTAAAGACACACAACAATAAAAACAACAAGAAAGCATTTTACTAAGATTTTAAATAAAGTATCTACAAACAGAATGAGATAGCAACATTTATATATGTACCACATAAGGAACACTATTTCCTGATGAAAGTACAATTTGTGGGAAATCTGGATTTGTAATGTAGCCTCAAATTTTTCAGTAACATCCAGAATCATGGGAGACGTGTGATAGCTGGACAATGATGCTATTACTTTATTATGTGCAGCAATACCAGTTGGCATAGTTGTAGCAAGGTTGTGAACTTGGATGACAAAGCAAAACAAACAAACACAAAAACACATTGTTATAGAGGAAAAACCTGCTCTCTGCTGTTTCATGGATGGGATAGTCAACTAATGTGTCAAATCATTGATATTGTCATATCCCAAAGGTTATGGATCTGCCATAATAAGGGATATGAGGGAATGAGGATAATGATGTGGTGATTTATTGATAAAGAGATGAATTGGAAGGGAACTATGATCCCAGTTATATGCAAGCAGGAGAACAGGTGGGCTATTTATTTTATTTTTTATTTATTATATTTTTCTTATATCCCGCCTTGCTCCAAATACAGGGACTCAGGATGGCTATAGAAATTTTATTTTATGACCTTATTTACTTCCTAGGACCAAACTTTGATGGCCAGTGAAGCAACACCT
This sequence comes from Sceloporus undulatus, assembly GCF_019175285.1. Taxonomy (NCBI): domain Eukaryota; kingdom Metazoa; phylum Chordata; class Lepidosauria; order Squamata; family Phrynosomatidae; genus Sceloporus; species Sceloporus undulatus. The sequence continues at coordinate 137,924,896 of NC_056524.1, read as the reverse complement.
TCCCTTCCTGGGGCAGATGTGGGTGATAGCGGGAGGGGGGTGGTGGACACTTGAAATAATCTTTAAATGTATCCCAAGGTGCTTACATTGCGAGCCGGGAAAAGGGGGTCTGGAAGAGAAAGGGTTTTAAAAGTTGTATTGTTCTGAGGAAACTCACTTTGGGCACTAACTTGTTTCGGTGGACCTCTGTTTGGAATCCAAAATAAATTGTCAGTTAACCTCACTGCTATGTTTTCTCAGTTCTTCAAGTTTTGGTCAGCTAAACATGACAGTTGTAGCTTAATTATGATTTTGATGTTTCACTCTTTGTAAGGCACTTTGATTCTCCAGGAAAGATGTCTGTATCTTCTTTTGAGTGAAAGAGACACTTTTCTTTAGACATGGAAGAAGACTGAGATGTGTGTTACATATATTTTGTTAATAGAAAAAGAAAAATGCCTGTCTGCATGGAACAAACCCCAGAATCCTTTAAAAAATCTATATACCCTTGCCATAGTCTAAAATATGTTCAGGATAGCAATGTGCTTTATATGTTTTAAATTTATCCATTGGGGATCTCATTTTGTTACTAAACCCAGACCTGTTAACTCTGGTAGACCTCTTGCTTGAATCTAAGACTGATCCAAGATATTTTGCTGCCTGTTGTGGAGGAGCATATGATACTCTGTCCATCACTCAAGTACATGGTAACCAAAGCCAGACAAATTATTTTGGCACATGAAGCAGAAAATCCCAGAAGGTCCTTTTCCTTTTCCTAAGAGTAAAAATATAATAATATAAACAAATTAAATAAATTACAAATTATTGCCCTTTTATGTCACCCCCAAATCTGTTGCCTGAAACATCTACCTCACTCTGTCTAATGGCAGAATGGACCCTCTGCATCTGCTCCACTGTGTGTCTGTTTTAATGAAGCTTTTAGCCCCAGAATCACAATGAGGATCCTATACACCTAACCAAAATAAGAATGGGCCACTAAGATTCCTGGAAATAAGTACAACTGAGATAGGTTTCTATCCCAGTGTATTGGTGTATTTGAAAACACATTTTGTAGACTGAAACAAATAAAGCAGTGACGATTAAGAGACATGTGTGCAGCTGATGGTTTACAAATGTTTCTATAGCATCATGCCCTCAGGCCTTACAGAAAATCTATTTCCAGGTTATTCATGAACAGCTTTCCCATTTCTCCTTACTGCAAACATGTTTACTAAACAAGAGTCACTTGTGAATGACATTTTGCTAAAATCAAATTTAAGGGTAAACTTAATTATGTCCACAGATGGTGAAACATAATTGATGGCATTATGGTGATGCAAACTAGAAGTTACTATTTCTGAACGGATATCTCCTCAAGTAGCAATCTAACAATGCTTTCCTGATTCTGGCTGCCTAGAAAAATTAGGATATAGTGACTTCTATATGTCATCAACTGTTTTTGTTGATGCAAGGTTTCTTTTTAACAGGAAGCCTGTTTTATATTTTCCATTCATCAGGGAAAGGATTTCTTTAGAAGGAAAAACTATTAAAATGTTGCCTGTTTATTACTCCGTGGGATAATGTATGTATCATATGAGAGTAATATATCACTTCAAAGAAGTGAAAAGAATTCATGATTACTGGATTTGTTTCCTGCAGGTGCGGTTCTGACTGGAATGCCTCTTCTGGAATACACATTGTCTAAGCCAATGCTATATCTTTGCCATATTATATAAAAGTTTGGATGCCTTCCACTTGGACTATATCTCCCAGGATGCTTCCATCTAGCATACACTGGAGGCCAATACAAATGTCAGATCTGTGCCCAAAAATGTGTGGAATTGTATCACTGGATCTTCAAAAAAAATAATCATATTTTTATTGTTAGAGCTTCTGCACATTTAACCCAATTGTACATACAAGTCAATACAGAACTTCATAAACTTCTACACTTTTCTTTAGACATGGACAAATAAGTAATGAAGATAGGAAGAGCATCAACAAACTAAGATATGCAGATGACACCACACTACTAACTGAAAGCATCACAGACTTGGAATAATCACTAAAGAAAGTGCAAAGGCAGGCTTAATGCTGAACACAAAATAAAAAGAATCACCACAGATGATTTAAATAAATGCAATCTAGATAAGGAAATTGTGGATATTGCAGTTTGAGAAATGCTTGTTGTAATTCCATCTCCTACTTGCAGGACTGAGCAGATGTGATTGTATTGGAGGGCTTGGCTGTAGACTATGGATCTGGTGGTGTGTTCAGGGTGGAAACTGGAAGTATGTGTAGCGGTCTGTGGGTTTGTGATATAGTGTGGTGCTTAGATTTCTGTAGCCCTCTGTGGGGTCCAGAAAGTGAAATTGTTCTGTTGATAGTTCCAGACTGAGGTTGATAGTGGGATGGACATGTTGAAACTTTGGTGTGGGATGTCTTGAATGAGCTTTAATTAATAAGTTCAAAGTTTTAGTGTGAAATTGAATGGAAGACATAATGAACAACTGAGGGAAGCAACTGAACTGTAATGTACAAAAATTATTCAGATCTGCTTTTTGAAAAGCATACACCCATAAAATCATAGAGTCATAGAGCAGAAGAGTTCAAAAAGATCCTAAGAATCACCATACTCAGTGCCTTGTCAATGCAACCTGTACTTAAACATTCAAGAATGGTTTTCCTCCAATAAATAAGAAGAGCATTCTAGGCTAACAGTGTGAGAATGCCCTAAACATCATGGGTAAACAAATAATAAGGGGACTAAAATATCCATGACAATAAGGAAAATAGATTTCTCTCTCCCATATTTCTGCCTATCTAAAATGGTCACCATTTCTATCCATTAGAAAATCTCTCTCTATCTCCCTCTCCCTCCCTCTCCCTCCCTCCCCCCTCTCCCCTCCTCTCTCTCTCCTCTCCCTCTCTCCCCCCCCTCCTCTCTCTCTCTCCCTCTCTCTCTCTAAGCCCTTTTCTGTAAAGTTTTTGTGTCAAGTAGCCAATAGGGTATAGCGTCAGACAGAGACAGCCAACAGACCGATATGAGAAACTAGTTACAAGTAAAAGACAATTTCAATATGAATTATAAAGAAATGCCTATGAAAGGCACCAAAGATCCACAGGGGATTTTATTTTGCAAGAAAGTGTTTACTGACATGGAATTTTTACAAATAGTGGAAAGGGCACAGAGTAATCCAAGGAAGTGTATTTTGCAAGAAAGTGTTAACTTATAGGAATTCTTCAAATGGTGGCAAAGCCACAAAGCGTCTAAGGCAGTGGGCAAATTTTAGCCTCTTTCAACTTTTTTCTCATGTATAGTGCTTGAACATGTATGCTCTATGTGCAGCTTTCCAAGATACACACAACACCTTTGCAGGATACTCCTAAGAGTCAGGCTCCAATCACTGTTCATTGTCCCCAATTGTACGACATTTTTTATCACTTAACCACGAATGGGCAACTTCTGAGAGGAAGGACTACATTAGCACCTATCCATTCTCTGTGTTTTTCTTCTCTTTAAAACAAGCCACATGGGGAGCATGAAAATTGTTTAGAAGACAAATTGAGAGGGGGTTTTTTTGGGGAGGGTGCTATGTGGCCATGTCTAGAAGAGTTTCTTGCTGACGTTTTGCCAGTATCTGTGGATGGCATCTCAGAAGATGCCAGCCACAGATCTGGCGAAACATCAGCAAGAAACCTTTTAGAACATGGTCATAAGACCCCCCCCAAAAAAAACACAAAAAACGATGGAGTCCAGCCATGAAAGCCTTTGACTTCACAAATTGGGAGACTTAATACATAGATTGCCATTGCAGCAAATTTGGCAGTGGTGGGGCTAAAGAAAAGAAAAAGCGCAGCACATGCAGTGCACCAATGTCATGACCTAGATGGAATAATGTAGAGACATGCAATTATAGGAACAATTGTGGTCACTGTCATGTCATCCCCTCTGGCTCTAGTATGTTTAGCTATTGTGAATCAATCATGTTTCTACATACTCCACCTTTTTTGACAACAGTCACACAGTGAAGTGTGACATATTGTTGGGAATTGTCTTTTATACAGACATGGCTAAAATGAAGAGAGAGAGAGAGAGATCTACCTGCTGATGATCATTCACATAGTGACTGTCAAAACAACTGTAATTCAATAAATCACTTCTGTTAACGTTGGCAGTAAGATGTTGACAAAAAATATGTCCCAGAGAACCAAACTGCCACATTTCTGGTGTGACTGCTGCATTAACTATTTATTTTCTTTTAATATATACTTGTCCTCAGTAGAAACAACTTAAGACTTTCTGAAATAGTCACCCCAAACAGTCATGTTGAAATATGCTGAAGTGAAATAAGTCAAGTGAACGAGACAGTGTTGCCACTTCAAGTATCACAGAACAAGAACTTCCATTTCAGAAGCTTAGACAGTATATAAGTACAGAGACAGGTGTTCCATTAAAAAGCAGAGAACTCAAAGAAAATGGAAACTGTGCAAGTTAGTATAGAATCTTTATCTGAAGAGTGTGTCCAGTGTATTCTGTAGTGATTCATAAATATCCCAGCTGCTTTGGTGTATATGTGTATATATTCTTATTAAGTTGGATTTCTTACTGAGGTGGCCTATCCCATTAAATTTAGTCTAGCTCAATGATATGGTTAGATATTTTTTGATGGCAATTTTAGTGGAATCTAAGTTGCTATATTCATCTGATGGTATAATTCATGCATGATTCTCCCTAGTAATCTTAAACCTATGTTAAATATCCTTGCTCAGTGCTGCTGCTGATTTCATGATGAATGCTGAAAACCAACAAAAGTCTGGAACTTTCTTGCCTGCATCCTCCGGAAGCTGGCATACAAATCAAAAAGTGACAGAGGGAGGTCTGGAGGAGAAGGGGGATTTAGATTGCCAAGGAGTGCTCATTTGCTCTCACACACAGTTGGGTGTTCAGGCAAAATCGATGAATGAATCTGCTAACTAATCTATTCCTGAATGCCAGACCAGCAGACATGATCTATGGGTACTACTTAAGCTGAATGTAACCTTGCTGCAAGCGTATCGTCCAGAAACTTGAATAAATTCATAAAACATATTGTGTATTCTGAAATGGCACAAAAATATTGTGATAAAATGAAGTATGTTTGCAAATCAGTATTTTTTTCATTTGCATGTATAAATATCAGGATTATCTTTGATCAAGCAAGAATACTCTGGCTACCATACTTAACAAGACAGAAACTTTCATATTATTCTGCTGAAGTGAGAGGATATACTACTTCCTTTTTTCCATACCATTAAACACTTAAAAGGTTCAAAATGACAGTTGTACTCATTTTTAACTGTGGGTAAAGCATGTTATGAATGGTTTTATCATTAGGAATATGCAGTCACCCTTCTTGAAATGAAATGCTGAGATACCTGTATATGTGTGTGTGCATATCTGTCCTTTAAAAGTTTGCAGGGTGTTTTCTTTAAAAGGAAGAATTCTATTAGACTAATATTCAGATGTTTATTTTTCAATATTTTATCATTAGGCTGCCATCCCGCGATACATGTAATTCCACTCTAGAAATCAGAGTTGTCACCCAGTTTCTCCTAAAGAGAAATGTTTAGGGGAATTTAGCAGGTGATCAGAGGAATTTTGAGGAAAGGAAAAAGACGTTTGATAACCATAGGAAAATTTGTATTTTTGGTCAGTATTACTACATTGCTGAATAGCTTCACAAAGACCTGTTTATTGAAAAAAATGGGGTGGCAGCTGTGTTAGGTTGTTACAGCAAAAACAGTAAAGTGCCCTGTGACATCTTAAAGAAGAATATGTTTAACTGGACATATTTTCATGGACTTAATTCCACTTTACTGCAGCTGCTAATCCATCTGCCCCAGAAAGGGGGAAAGATGTACAGTAAGAAGGCAGAAAGAAAATATGGGACAAAGAGAGGTTTAGGACCCTGAAGTTCCTGTTGACTTCTTGGGACAATATCCCAGTAGGGAGCTAAAGCTTTGTCACCCTCTTGTGCCCTCCCACTTCTCTCTCTGTCTTTCAATATTCCCTCTCCACTTCACATCCCATTGCAAAGGTTAATAGTGTGGGCTGGCTGGGCACCAAAAGGAGCACCCACAAGTGGCAGGCAGCACTGAGCCAAGGCAGGATGGCTATAGCTCCAGTCTCTCTCATGTCCTTAAGTGGCATGTTCACTTCCTCTCTGGCAAGCAGCATGAAGGCACAAAACAGAGGTGGGTTTCATCATCCCCTAAGGTCACGAACACCATCCCTCCTTCCCTTTCTTCAGTAGTCTCTTTCTTCACTCCCACTCTTTTCTCTTATTCTGCCACTACCACTCCCTGCTTTAACATGAATGTGCAAGTGTCTTCCTAAGGCCATCCTCACACAAGCAAAGGAGGTTGGTAGTTCCGGTTTTGGCTCTGCTCTTTGGTCTTGTTTTGTCCAGCCATTGACAAAACATCATATATCATCACTCCTCCCCTCATTCCCTTTCCTCATCATGAGTGAGGTCTCACCTTTCTCTGCCACTGAGCTCCACCTCATCCCAGCCCTTTGAGGCCCAGTGGGTGAAAAAAGAAGAGGGCTCATTCACTTGCCTCATGGCTTCTCCTCTGCTGAGCTCCAGTATTTTAAAGGGATGTAAATGCAAGTCTCAGCCAGTTTCTGCCAAAACTTAAGGCAGACATTTAAAGGCAAGTCATAGTCAGTTTCTGCCAAAACTAAAAGCAGATATTTAAAGGCAGTGGTGTCATGCAGTGTGAGCTGCACCCCCCTAGAAATGCCTCTGGGAGGAGATCCCTGTTTGAGGTCACCTCCCTGCCAGCATCATCACCAGTGATGGGCTGTTGCTATTGGGTGAGTATGTTGTAGCCTTACACAGACAGCATCCAATTTTTCTGCCCCAACCCAAAAAATATAAAGTTGACATAAAGATGGGACACATAGGAACTGCCTGAGACTATGGCAATATTTTTAAAAGACTCTTTCTAGGTCTAAAAGCAGCAATATGTGCATGCACTCCATGGCTTCTTCTTCTGTTGTAGGGAAGGTGCTGTCATTTGAATGGCAGGCTAAATAAACCTTTCTCCTTTTTTGCCAAGCAGGGTCTTGATGAACCAGTCAGGACACAGGGCACATGCCTAGTGAATAATAGATGAATATGAGAATAATAACTGAATATGGATGATGCTCCTAGTCAATCAATTTTCTCTTAAAAGAAAAAAATACACCCTCATAACTCAAAGCATGCTAAAGAATGAAGAAACAGTGGCTGAATGATGGCACTCAGGTGATTAATAGAAGGGATAGTGTGCTGTCCTAGGCTGATATAATGAACTGTGCCTTTCACAATATATAACTTTGGGGTTTGGGGTACCCCCCACTATTATTATCTCCTCTGTGTCCACTTGTTCCATTCTTTGGGAGGACTATTGGGAGTGATTTCTTGGATCTGCATTAGAGGTCTGCAAACCTGATCATGGTTTGCTGAGGTGATCCTCTAGTTAGAAGGGCAATTTTTTCCTTCTCTATTTTGTTTGTTTCAACATGTTAGTGCTATAGTGCAAAAGTGTCATTTCATTGATGTAGCAATGTACTGATGAACTATCACTTTAGTATTTTTCTTTAAAAAAGAGAGAGAGAAAGGAGTGGGCACATTTTTCTTTCACTATGTCTTGGAACTAAAAAGAAACCCCCTTAAAGGTGGAAAAAAGTGTTACAGCTGGTACCAGGGATTGTCACAAAATAGCCAGGGGCAACAAAAATGTCATTGGGTGGTAGTTGCTATTGTTGTTGTTGCTGCTGTTGCTGCTGCTGCTGAAAACTGAGAACTATACTAGCAAATACCTGACACATTTTCTTCATTTGGAATAATAATAATAATAATAATAATAATATGATTTATTTATAGCCCACCTTTTGACAGGCAATCAAACTTTTCACGGATTACAACATGTAAAAACAATGTGTTAGATATCAAACCCACTTAAAATGTATCCCCTTCCCAACCTCCCATCCCAAATTATAAAACAAAATTAAATAAATTACAATATAAAACTTTATAATGATAAAATTAATAGAGTTGAGGAAAAGATGAAAGGACTCTATAGTAGGAGGGAGAAGATGCTATCGTGCTCGGGGAGGAGAAGCTAATTTGGAAAGGCCTGCCAGGAGAGATCCATCTTAACGGCCTTTCTGAAGGCCGCTAAAGTGGTAATTTGGTGGATTTCCTCCAGCCGGTCATTCCATAGCTTAGGAGCAGCAATAGAGAAGGCCCTCTGGTTGACAGTGGATAGTCTGGATTTTATAGACTGAAGTAAGTTCATCCCAGAGGACCGTAATGGGCAGACAATGTGGGAGAAGGCACTCCCATAAGTAGTCAGGACCCAAGCCATGTAGGGCTTTAAAGGTAATAACCAACACCTTATATCTTGCCCAGAAACTAATAGGTAGCCAGTGGAGGGTTTTCAATACATGCACTTACTGGGAAGAGCTCAGTAAGAGTGCCTCACTATGACTTTTATGTCGAAGGAGATGTCTTTTTATTACAAGGTGAACAAAGAAAAGTTCAGAAGGGAAAGAAGGGATGAACTATGGATGTCTGCAGAGGGAATATTTTTTTCACAAGGAAGGAAAAACACTTGGGTTTCTGTGTAATATGGTGGGTGGGAGAATGAAGAGCTGCTATAGATTTGTGCATGCCAGTCAGATTTCCTTCTTGAAATGTCTTTTCCCATTCCTGACCTCCAATGCATGATGGCTGTGTGGAAGGTAGCTGTGGGAAGTAGCTGTGAGGGCATGATCAGGCAAAAGGAAAGGATATAGCAGACTGACTTATCTATAAATGTCTGTTGATTTCAGTTATGAAATGCTGGCATATTTGGAATAATTTTGAGCTCTTTTTATTCCTTTTCTTTCTTGAACAGTAGGGAGTGGAGGGACAAGAGGTGGGATGCAGCCTGAAAGCACTTGCTCAGCCTACCTTGGAGCTGACCATTAATTCATCCAAATCTTGAAAGTTAATCTCTTCCTCACAATAGTGGCTCATTTGCTGAATTTTATGGAGGCGTGATCACTTTATAGATTAATCCATCTGATTTTACTTAGATTTGAGAGTTGTGCCTTGAAAATTACCACTTGTTGAGAGAGAAAATAAAACTCTGTGTTATTGACTCCTACCCTAGAGAATCTCTATACAATATATGGAAGAAATAATGGGGAAGGCTTGCTGTTTAAAGCCTTTACACAAACTAGTAATATCCCATCAAAGAAACAAGCATGAATTGCACAGTTTATATGATGTGTGGCCTGAGGGCCATTTAGTTGTTTGTGCATCCAAAGCAAAGTGGCCAGCTTTTTTGAACCAATTGTTCCATCTTATTTTCCTGGCAGATGCTATTCTCTCTTATTTTACGGTTCATCTATTAATGTTCTATTCTGAGCTCGTGTCTGTCTTTAATGTTCGATACAAAAGCTAATTGTTCTTTCAAGCTGCTTCTCTCTCTTTCTGAAAAACCTTGATGTTTCATAAACTGAGCTGCAAATTAAAAGAAAGATAAATGATGCTTTTTTTTCTTTAAAAAAATAGTCCCTTTTATCTTACAACAAATATGCAGGGGCTTTTTTCCCCAAGATATTATCTATGATATTCACACCTCTATTATTCCAGAAGTAGCTCAGCATGTCTGTGGCTCTCTTAAAAAAGAAGATGATGATGAAGAAGAAGAAAGAACCATTATGTGAAATGTATAATGAACCTGTTCCAGTTTGGTTGTAGTTGCATAGAAAACTGGTCCGGTTAATGAGTGTAATGTAATCAGTCTTAAGAGAGTGATCAATAGAAGCAGTAAACATAACTATGAAAATACAAAATTTTTTTTTAAAAAAGCTTAAGTTTTACACAAACCAGAAGTTTTATACAACCTTATTTTAATTTGAATGCACCTGGACCAATATCACAAACTTATACAAGCTGACTTAGAAGAAATGGTTATGGTCGAATATGAATTATTATACATCTCCTGCCCACTCATAAAACATGTTTAAATAAATAAATAAATAGTTCAACTGAATTTCATGGGGCTTACTGCCAGGTAAGCAGATATAGGATCAGAACTTTATTTTTCTACACATTTGCTTGGAAGTGCTCTAGGAGGATGGAAGAAGAGAGGAGAAAGCAAAAAGACTAATTCTACAAAGTCCACAGAGGTATCTATGGGAATCAGTTAGAATCATTCAAGAAAGCCTAATGCGCAGGTATTTCTGTCTGTTGGTCAAGCATTCTGGGGGCAGTTGGCTGAAATCAAGACATCCTGGCTCCTAAAAGAAAAGAACAATTTATAGGAGATAGAAATATACACAGAGGGATGTACTCTTCCTGCCAGCAAATTCTGGTTCTTCCCTTCTGAGGATACTATTAGTGTGCTTGAAATTGAGAGAGAACAGGCGCCAGTATGCCCAGATGCTGTCAAATTTAAAAGCCTCCAGGTGTGTCTGTGTGTGTGTGTGTTGTGTGTATTTGGGTCACTACAGATTATGGATCTCCCCTGCCTCCATTTTCAACCCAAAAATGCAATCTATGCATCTGCCTCCTTCCTCCTTGCCACCCCTATGCCTCATACACTAATAATAATAATAATAATAAATTCCTCACCTCAGAATACCATCTCTGCATCCTTTGCTTTCCCTCAGCCAGCCCAGTTCCTTACAGACAGTAGCAAAAGCATTCTGTATCAAGTTGCCAAACTGACAGAGAAACATTTGCAGCATTCGCATTGTAGCATCTGCAGATAAAAAATAATTTAGAAAAATAGCCTTTTGCAAAGTGTGTGCTGCTGGGAGCAAGCAAATGAAAGGGAAAGTAGCACAAGCGGACACATTCTGTCTATATATGTATCAACCTGTAGAACTATGCACATAGATTGTCAAATATATATATTTTTTAAAGAGAGAGAGAGAGAGAGAGCTGCCTGGTGCAAGAGGGAGACTTGTGCCATTCTGTGTCCTCCCTCTGACCTACCCTGAACTTGACCCTTTCTCAGGCACCCTGATTGCCCTTTGCACCCTTCCTCTGGCTCCTTGGCTCCTTTAGTCACCCCAATAGCCTGGCATCCCTTCTTTCCCCCAGCTCTCTCCTCCTCCTCCTCCTCCTCCTCCCCCCCCCCGATGAAGGGGAGAAAATGTTCTGCCCACTGCCCTCCCTCTGACCTAAATGCCTCCCCTGAACTTGTCCCAATCATGATCGGGGACAAGTTCATATTTGTCAAACCCGTTTTTTAAAAAAAAGATACAGCTTTTACTCCACTGCCAAATGACCCGCACTAAGGGGCATTTGCCCCGGAATGGGTGTGCAAGCCTCGGATTTGCTTGTGGGAGATTTGGGGCGAATATGAACATCACGTGCATAATTTGGTTCCTGATCCGGGTTAAAAGGTAGTCTGAATGGCCAGACTACTTTACCCTCAGTGCCTGGAAATAGCCCTCTGCATTTGGATGAGATCTGCCATTTTCTGAACCTATGTCCTGAATTGTCACTTGGGTGGTTTGAAGAAGGCAGACTAGTTATATTCATTATAGGTTCCCTCTTGAATCAGCATAGGCTCAGCTGGGATGCTTTGAACTTGCACAAACCCCATGACATCACAGTCCACATCCATATTCTGGAAGTACGGCACACCTTCTGCCAGCAAGGCAAAGGCTCTAACAAGATGTGACACCTATGATGCCAACATTATATTGAGCTATTCATCTATGAGGACTTCCTCAATTGTTTATACTCTAAGTGTGGCTTCAAGGCATTAGATCCCTGTGAGACCACTGTGGGTACCCTGAATTTGATTGAAATGAACTATGATGTCCATAGCCATGTATTCATGTGCAGGAACAGTGGTTGCTGTGGAATTTAGTTAGCCTGGTTTGTAGGATAGAGATAAATTTGAGAAGGGAACATAATACAAAGATCATGTGAGTTTTATGTTTACATAATAAAAAGAAAGACTCATATGGAATCTGAATACTTACTATGCTACTAACAATTTAAAATATATTTTGAGGGTAAAGTGATAGTCACAAAGAGGCAGCAGGATCACAAATTAATAAGAAAAATAACGTTAAAAGTACAGAAGCCTGTGACTATTAAGTGGCTGTGGTGGGATGAAAAGGCGCAGGGTGCTGTTATCGAAGAAACTTAGTGGTGGAGAATAAAGTGGTATTGACAACATTTGCCTTTGAAAGCATCAGTTACATTTCTTGGATGGTTTTCCTCATTTGTGCCATTTGTGCCTTGTACCTCCTTAGTGTATGAGTGGCATAATACAATGTCCCAATCAACCTACCATTTTCTCATTTCAGCAAGAGAGCATGACAAGTTGGCAAACATGAAGCAACCTTCCAAAAAGCAGGAGCACCTAAAGTGATCTGCTATAGGTAGTGAAAGGTAGATTTTTCAAGACAGACTTTATTAATTTTCAAAGTTTATATATACGTATATATTAGTTACTGATTTTTTGCAGTGAAACTGTGTTGGAAAGCAAACTCTGTACCTGTAATTATCAAGCCAGTATATTTCCATAAATACGAAATTAATTTCAGAAATCAAGCTTTGTATCTTTAATTGTGGATGAATACTTGTCTTCTTGGCCCTAGAGAACCTCAGGATTAATATGGCAATCAGGAAAAACTGCCCGAGAAGCAGAATGTACATATTTGCTCAATAATCATCTAGTGGCAATAATTATCCCATATTATTTCATTGGAAAATTAATTTAGGTAGTCAAATTTGCTGTTTACCACATGAGGGAAATATATTGACCAAATAAAACTGAACTGTCTTTGTCCTACTTTACATAATGAAATAAGGCTGCATCCACACTCCAGAAATAATCCAGTTTGATACCACTTTAAATGCCATGGGTCAGTGCTATGGAATTCTGTGAATTGTAGTTTTGTGAGAAAATTAGCCTTCCCTGTCAGGTAACTCTTGTGCCACAACAAACTACAGTTCCCAGAATTCCATAGCACTGAATCATGACAATTAAAGTAGTATCAAATTGGATTATTTCTGCAGTGTGGATGCAGCAATAAGATATGTATCTGGACTTTACCATTTCAAACAGCAGATATGATCTCACCTAATCAAATCTTCTTTCATATTACAAACAAACAAACAAACAAGTCCTCTCCACTAAGTGTACACCAAGGAGAAAGATGAATTGGCCAAATTTAAGGACGTTGGAATGAGCAAAGCTCAGGCTTCCCAAGGTTCTCCAGTTTCTATCTCATTCTCAAGTGGATGGACACTAGATTGTTTGAGAGAAAGCAACTAATCCAGTATGCATCTACATGAGAATGGAAATATGTATGTACTTCTGCACATTTTTTCTATATGCACAGATTCTGAGGCATTTTCTTAACACTGATTAAAACATTCATGTGTATATATCATCCATACATAAGTATATATACACTGAACATTTTTTTGCACAAACAGGATTAGAAGCTTGTAAATATATAGATATTTATTTGCAAACTGTTTATAGAACCATATTTAGAGGCACAAGGTGCAAACTGGGTACACAATGATCAGAAATGAAATGAACAATTTTCCATACTTTCCTAATATAAGTGGGGCTTTATGTATATGATGGACCATCCCATCCTATGAACCTCACCTTCAGTATAAAATATTATATGTTAGATACAGTTTCACTGAGGAGTGAATCTTTTCAAAATAATGAAGGGAGACAGTGGGGGAGGTAGAGGATTGATGCTAAGTCGATTTTCATCCCAGTGATGGCAAAAGAGCTTTGTGCACATGAATAATTTTGGCTGCAGCATTCCACTACTCCATCACCACCTTCCAGTATCTAAAAGTAATTGCAGGGGTTGCATCTGCACTGCAGAAATAATCTAGTTTGACACCACTTTAACTGTCATGGCTGAATGTTATGGAATTCTGTAAATTGTAATTTGTTGTGGCTCCACAGCTCTTTGAGCGCATAGACGGCTACATGTCTCACAAAATGACAATTCCTAGAATTCCATAGCATTGAGCCATGGTAATTAAAGTGGTGTTAAACTAAATTATTTCTGCACTGTGGATGCAGCCAAAGTGGCCCTCCCTTTCTTTACTGTTGAACAGCCTTCAGTTTCCATGATTAAGCTACCTTAGATAGCTCTTCACAGTGAGCTTCTGAATATTGGCTTCTTCTCAAGACACATTAAGTTCAGCAGTGAATGTATAAGCAGCAACTTTAGGCAAGTGATATAAACATTGAATAATAAGAAAAATAATGAACCTTTTATTTCCTAAAAGTAAGGAGCAAGGCCTATGAAACAATACTCCAAACTGTAGACAGTATTTTAGAGCTAAGCATTTATATAAAAATTATATATATGCTTTGGGGAATCTGGAGTTGTTAAAACTTAATTTAAAGACTGGAAAAATCTACTTGGTAGTTGACTTTTAAAATATCATTAAGCTAAGTAATTGTAGCAATTCGAAATATTTAAACATACCACTAATACAGAGTTTATAATGCTTCAAAGATTAGTGTGCATCTGACATGTTAAGAATTGTAGAAACAGCCTGTAATAATTTCAGTTATACCCAGCGGAACTTGTGGTAAGAACTCTGTTAGAGTCAAGGTAAGGCTTCTTTTGCTTCTACTTGGAAACAACCGATAATCAATTATAGAATAGCAAGTAAAACTACACTAAGGGAAATGATTTCTCCATGAAGGACAATAAGATAAAAATTGCTGAGTTCCATAACTAGGTGACATCCCCAAATTCTGAAATGGCAAACATATTTTCTCCATAATAATACAAAGCAAGTGAAATAGTTCACTTGTTGTCTTTCCTGGTTTTTAAACATGGAAATTAAGATCACAGTTTCTTGGGTTGTTTCCTGTTCTAAAATGCTCTCCATTTGAATTTTGTGTAGAATATGTCCTGCATAGTGAATAGCCTTCGAAAACTGGGTGGTTTTTGAAGGTTTTCCCACAGTGGGAAGTGTTGGGGCATACAGAGACGTGCTGTGTCCACTATGACCATGTGCAAAGTTGATCCACGCAGGCAGGACGTCATGAGAAGGCTCTTGGAGAGACGTCTGCAAAGGCTTCAAGCAAAGAAGGAAAAATTCCTCCCAAGCAGGCTTCAGCCTTGAGCTCCCGGCTTGGAGAAATAAACACTGCTGGACAGCAAGGCTCTCATTCAAACAAGAGGGCTTTAATTCACTTGTTCCAAACTATTTACAGGATTGCACAGAGTACTAGACAGCGGTCTGGATACTCACAGCTCACAGCTTCTCGGCCTTTTGGCTAAGATCAAGTGAAGTGTGTAGCATCAGATGTCCCATGATGCACAGCTCCCAAATGCTGACTCATGCACACCTGTAGTTACCTCTGCTCCAGTTCCACCTAGTGGCCACATCCATGTCGTTTCCAGGCCAAGTGTGCCACATGGTCCTGACAAAAAGAACATTGCTGAAATTGTAAAGTTGAAGGTTTTCATGGCCGGCATCCATAGTTTTTTGTGGGTTTTTCGGGCTATGTGGCAATGTTCCAGAAAAGTTTCTTCCAGGCAAACATTCTCTGAAGATGCCAGCCACAGATGTTGGCGAAACATCAGGAAGAAACTTTTCTGGAACATGACCACATAGCCTGAAAAACCCACAAAAAACTATTGCTGAAATTACTTGTTGCTACCTTCATGAAGAAAGTTAGTGAAAAATTGCATCCCTACTACATATATTAAGCTTTAATTGTATGCTGTAACTTTTAAATGTTATATATTGGGTGGACCTGACGCCTGCATTGAACAGAAACTAGAGAAACCATTTAAAAAAATAAGTTTGGCAATTCTGCAGCCATGTTTTACATCAGAATTTCATTTTTCCCTGGAATATTTTTTTTTTGGGGGGGGGTTGATTTCCGTGAAATAACAAAGATGTATTACATCAGTAAAGAAACCACAGTACAGCCATTTGTTCTCAATAATAATAGGAATAAAACATTCCGTAGATCCCTCTACAATATGCGCTATAAAAATAGACTCAAATCACATGCAAAATTAAAGACTGAAATGACTTTGTAGTAAAAAGGAGAAAGCAATAACTTCTTCTCTCAGGCTTCCTTCCTGCAAGCTAAATATAGCTTTCCTGATCTTCCAAACCAGACAATATTCCTAGTTGTCCACCCTGGTCACATTCCATCTGGTATTCAGGACAGGGATAACCAGATCATGTCAGGAGAAGAGAAAAATTGGCTATTCCTCTCTATGGTTGTTTCGAAAGCTTGCAACAAGTACATTGTGCATTTCGGCTGGCCAATAAAGGTATCACTGATAGACTTTGTATTTGTTAAATGGTCTATACAGCTACCCCTGAATGTTTTCTCTATCACTGTGACTGGATTGGTCTCACCACACCTGAAGTAATGCAATGCAGCAGCTTAGGAAGAGAAAAAGGTTATTAACAAACTATTGAACTTATGTTCACTCCTACAGCAGGGATGCATCCCAGGACGCACAAGGGATATGAGCGTAATGATCACCACATTTTACAGTCCTGGCCTGTTTTAAGGGTAAGGAAAAACCTTGTTCCAACCAAAAGTGACCCAAGAATTTTACTTCTTGTTGAAGATGAAGGGGGAAAAAAACCTTCTATGTCTAAGACCACCCCAAAATATTTTAAAAGTTATAAAATTGACATGTATATTGGGGTGTTTTGGGGGGACAAAATGAAAGAAACTTTGGAATGTGGTAGAGACCAACCAAGATCTCCAGCAAGTTAATTCTGCTACCTAACTACCCACAATTGCCGCTCAAGAATTAAGAATGTCCACGGATTGATTAATCTGTTGGTTTTGCTTTCTGTTACTTTCATATTTTTTTCAAACAAAAATTCATCCCATTCCTATTCTATGTCAGAATTGAGAATGACATTTTATAATTTAAAATATTTACATGCATTTCTGTGTGTAATGTAATTTTTCAAAAAAAAATCATAAAGAACTAAATTGCAAGCTTCAGAACAGTGTGGAAATAGAAAGGATAATGTAATCTCAGAAATTTGTATTAGGCTGTATTAAAATACAAAGCGAGTTACTGCTAACAATGAGTAATGTAAGAACAGCCCTCAACACAAGCAATGCCATTTTCTATGGAATTATCAGCAATGTTTATGGAGTGAGACAGGAAAAGTCGCCACAGAGAGTGCCTGCCACACAGATCATTTAGCATGTCATTGTAGACCATACCTGATAATGTGGATAAAAGAAATGCTAAAGAAAAAGAAAGATGTTTGCTTTTTGTTCATGATGTGCCAGGATACTTTTCTGAAGTGCTAAGAACAAGCACTTGCTTCATCTTCTTCTGTCATTTCTTTCACGATAGCAGCCTCTCTTAGCAGAAAATAAAGAAGAGATATCCCTTCAATTATAATGGGGGAAAGGGAGGGGATGCTTTGTTTTGTAACTTAGCGCCCTGTGGTGGAAGGATGCTTTGGCAAAGCCACTCATCACACATTAGTAGCCTTGTAGCTAGAACCCAATTTAGCAGCCATCCTACTGGGAAGATATTGTAAAGGACTTCTGCTATAAAATTACTTCACTGTCTTCACAGCATTCTTGTCTTTCTGATCTTTTGAAGTGTGGGGACAGATTGAGAGGTAAGTGATAAAACTCTTTTTGCTGGAGTAGTGCTTATTTTTTGGGAAACTGTTGTTGGTTTGAAAACTAAGACCACTCTGCTTGGTGTCAGAAAATGAACTTTAACATGTGTAAGACAGTAAATGCATTGTGCTGTCATTTTTAAAATGTATATATTAAAATTGTCACCCTAACTCTTTTAGGTTTGGTAGAACACTCTCCAAGAATTGTGCAAGGCAATTGAAAGCAGAGCAGCTCTATTTAAGGATGAGAAAATATGTCTCTTTTGTGTTCTCCCACATTTGAATTTCATGAATTTCCATACATCTTGTCCCAAAGAAACTGAAACATAAGCCAAGGTCTTAATCACATTGAACATAGTGGAAGAATATGCCAAAGTAATTATATTAGTTCCCATAGTTCTGCAACCAATTGCACAAATAAGCACCAAAATATCAAGCTCATCCATTATGCAACAGATAAGGAGTCAAAAGCAAGAGACAAGGCTGTGTGAATGTCACAGGACGATTGGCTAGAGGCCACATTTATGCAGCCTTTAGAATGCACAACCACTTGCTTCACTATTTTTATGCTGGTAATGTAACCCAACAGTATTCTGGCCCAAATGCTCACTCATGGCTCAAGGAAGGCAAAGTTGTCAATTCTGCTTTCTTCTACATTCAAATTTTGCAGATTTTGATAAGGGACCATAGCTGAATGATCCCTGACTCCACTGCTTGTCTTCCTTGTGGCTGTAAAGTGTGGCTGTCTTCAGACAGGTTCTTACATCACCTGACCATCATGGCAACAGCTTTATGTGGCTGTTTCCCTCTCCACCTATAACCAGTTCCTAGTGAAGACTAGTGCTGACTTAGTCACATCATCTACATCTCCCATATTGTTTATCTGTAAGAAATTGGACAACTGTAAACAAGTATCAGGGGCCATATTGACTCCCCAGAGGATGTAGGGGGACCTCAACTCTGACCACTTCCACCTCTGAACAAAATAGAAATAAATATTTCCACCATAAATGTAGGGGGGGGGGGGGGTTTTGCAATTTAGCTTTTATTATTCATTTTACTTCGAGGGCACCTCTCTAGAAAATGATCCAAGAGTAGGGATGGGAAGGCCTGGGGGGAAAACGGGAAAAAAATCAGAAAAAGTCAATTTTCTTCCTGAAGATTTTTCCCCTGAAAAATTGGAAAAATTGAAAAAAGGAAGAAAAACAATTATGGAATGTTTTACTTTAGCATGATAGATTGTATTTTTAAGATAAAGTGTTAATATATTCTTCAAATCATTTCTAAAAACTATGTACAGTATCAGATTATTCTACTCCCTGTGCACTGAGTGAGGAGAAGCACTGACTGCATTTCTGTGCACTGAGTGAGGACAAACCTAGATTACAAAATGAACTCTCCAATGCAAGTGTAAGATGCATTTTGTAGACAAGATGACACCTGAAGATCGGGGGGGGGGGGGAATTAGATCAAGCTCTTGCAAGAGCAATATATTCTTCTGGAACACCATTTTCAATAAATGAAAATACTTACTGGCAGAAAGTTTTGAAATTGTTAAGACCATTATACAATTTTCCTAGCCAATATTCTTTGAGCAAGCCTCTTTTGGAGTTAGAATATGAATGTGTAATGGAATCTGTGCAAGGAAAAATCAACAAAGCACCATGTCTTGCACTACTGACAGACAGATGGACGAATGTGAGAGGAGAAAGAATAATAAATTTTGTGATAACAACATCTCAACCAGCTTTGAAACAGGAGACAGCAGCCATGTTGCAGAGTATATCAGTTCTAAAATACGTGAAGCCCTACGGAAAATTGGGAGCAGTCAATTATTCGCTTTGCAAACTGACAATGCCAGCAATATGAAAGCAGCATGGGAGATCATAATGGATAAGTACTGTATCCACATATTAATGCAATAGGATGTGCATTTCATGGGCTAAACTTTCTTCTTAATGATATTATGAAACTGGACATTTTTCAAATGAACTATAGACCAACAAAAAAAGTTATAAAGCAGGGGTAGGCAACCTTTTTGACACGGGGGCTGGGTTGCTGTCCCTCAGACAACTGGGGGGCCGAAGCCAAAAAATAAATAATTAAATATTTTTTAAAAAATTAATTAAATAAATAAACCGGGACAAATGTAGGACAAAATTTTCAAATGGAGGGCACTTTTTAAATAAAAAATGGAGGACATGTGAAAAAATTTGCTGATTTTTAAAAAATGTTAAAATAAATGCATGTTTCTGAGGCTTCTATAGACAATTGCCCTACCATGCCCCTCCCGCGAGACGTCAAAGGCCCCGGCGGCAATCGGCAGCAGGACCAGGCTGGGGCCGGTCCCAAGGCCTCGCTGGGCCGCATTCAGCCCGTGGGCCGCAGGTTGCCTACCCCTGTTATAAAGCATGTAAAAGCTACTAATATTGTAGTTGCAGTTTTCAAGAAGAAGCAAGTAGAAAAAATGCAAAGAATAAAATAGTGACACTGAAGCTCTATAGGAAAAATAAGTAGGGTCGAGTTGTGATCTCCTTTTAAAGTTTACTAAAATAATAATAATAATAATAATAATAATAATAATAATAATAATATGTTTTATTTGTATACCGCTTTTCCTATGATCAAAGCGGTTTACAGCATACATATGCATATACAACAAAGCAAGTAACAAAAAAAAACTCTGCTTCTCTCCCCTCAAGATGGTGGTCGGGGGAGGGCTCTTCAATAATAATAATGCTCTTCAATAAACAGTAATAGTTGAAGATCTTGATGTACCCAGGAGAGTAAAAAACACTGTTCTTGATGAGGATGTCTTCTGGGTTCAGATGCAAAATTCCCCTGAAGATTCTAAAGCCAATTTCTACAGCAATCTCTGCATCTGAATCAGACACTGCACTTCTGTCTGAAATTCCTTATCAAATGGTGAAGATAAAAACAGCTGTTTTGAGAGTCTCAATGTATCTCCACTTACAACTGTAGAAAAAAAAATAAAGTGAAAGATTTTATTTAAAATAGTAAAGAATTTTGTTACCATCCAGTTCAGCTGCGGCAAATCTGTTAGATTCAAGATTCAAAGGTGGTAATATAAGTGATGATAGCACTGCTACTGCATTTGACTGGGTTACCATATGTTGCAGAACATAGAGCATCTTCAGGGATTTGGGCCAGGAATTCAATCTGGGATTCTGTCAATTATATCCCTCCTGAAACATGGTGGCAAGGTCTTTGCACAACGCAGCCTCTGACTCCTCTTGCTTCTTGCCTTCTTCAGATTCCTGCATCTTCTGCAGCATGTGAAAGAATCTGGTCTATGTTTGGAAACACTCACACTAAATCAAGAAATAAACTGACATGTGAAAGGGTAGAGAAACTTATTTCAATCTGGGCAAATCTTCGGTTTTCAGAAATCCATGGTAACTGTGATGATGGCAAATGTAACAAAGCAGAAGCGGAGAATCAACCTGATACTGATAACTATAGCTCAGAAAACGAGTCTGATTAAATTTCATTCCTATTCAATAAATTTTAGTCTATCCTCCCTTCCACACACACCCTCTCAGTTATTTTTATGGGAATGGGTGTTTTATGTCTATTTGACACCATGGAGAGGAAATATAAATATTAATATTTTGCTTTAACTAATGTTGATTATTTCTTCTGTGTGTTTTAAACTTTTATTTTCTTTTGCCTGCTGCACATAAACTAGCAAAACCAAAGTTCAGGAGATTATTACTCCATTTGTTAAAGATATGTTTTTTTTTTAAAAAAAATTCTGTTTGTAATAATTGTTTGAATACACTATATTTTAATATACCGATTGTATTAATTTTATGCCAGATCAAATTGTACACAATCATATTGTATGTTCCTAATGTAACAGAGTGACTTTCAATCTATAAAAAGTGCAAATGTAGCATTTTTTAAAATTTTTCTGAAAGTTTCCCATTCCCCCCCCCCCCCCCCAAACAAAAAAAAATGTTTTTTGCTTCTCTGTGGCTTCAAATTTTCTGAAAATTTTACATCTCTACCCAAGAAGCCACTTGCTGATGAACAAAAGTTCTCTTCTGGCCCTAAAATACCAGGGAGGGTGATGAAATTAAATCACACACACAAGCAAGAGCTATTTGAGGGCCAAATAATTTTTATTTTCCAAAAACATCTGGATGTACTGAAAAGCAAGGAGGAGGTGGAACAATAATGTTTGGAAGCTCCTTCCAGCCAACAACCAACACTTCCCCTGCCTCCAATGAGAGCTTCTGCTATTTTAAGGGTTAGACATGGGGATTAAGATAAAATGTGTAATGTTAAATTGAATGTTCAGTGCCCCAAATTCACCTATTTCCAAGTGCTGGAGAAGGACATAGTGCTTATGCTTTGCAACCAGGGTGCAATATTTTTCACCAACAATTTCTTGATGGCCTCCTTTCCTCACACACAAGTGCTTGGTCTTCCAAGTTGTCAATAAGCCATTCATAATGTACTGCAGGAGCATACCAACTAAATTTTTAAATTTGATTTTGGTTGATCTTTAAACAAAAATTAGGTATAATATAAAAGGGGGAAGAGCTGGATCGCCTATAGTAGATCTCAGTACTACTATAGTCATTCTATGTCTAACTATGGGGACATGGGAAGATATTCCACTAATCTTGTTTGTTGCAAAGCATGAAATGGCTGTACTGGGTGGCCTCAGGGGCTTTTCAGGGGCTTAGTGTAGCATAGGTAAATATATGGATATTTCTACCATGCTGAGGGGTTGTTGGATTGTAGCCATAGCCTTGTAACTTGTATTATGAATATGCTGATACCCTTCTATTTCAGATAATGCAATGTTTTATGCATGTGGGGATGGCTTGCATACTGGTCAGGATAATCTCATTATTCTGAAACTGGGCAGTCATGTTATGCCAGCACTTTGCCAGATCCTCTGGATGCCAGACTAAGGCCCAACTCAAACCAGCAGGTTTTACTTATTTACCTACAAAGTATTTTTGCTGAATATCCAAGATGCTTTCTGCCTTGATCTAGATCAAGTGAAGTAATAGTTCCACTGTATTCTGCTTTGGTCAGGCCCTATCTGGAATAATGTGTCCAGTTCTGGGCACCACAATTCAAAAAGGATGTTGAGAAGCTGGAGCGTGCCCAGAGGAGGGTGACTAAAATGGTGAAGGGTCTGGAAACATGCCCTATGAGAAATGACTTAGGGAGCTAGGGATGTTTAGTCTGGAGAAGAGAAGGTTAATGTTTATTGATGATGCACTTGAGTGGTCTCAGTTGGGACACATCTTGTCTTGTTTATTTGTTTTTATACTTCATGTGGTAGATATTGCAGTTTGAGGAATGCTTGTTGTAATTCCTTGTGTGTGGCATCTCCTACTTGTAGGACTGAGCAGATGT
Organism: Sceloporus undulatus; assembly: GCF_019175285.1. Taxonomy (NCBI): domain Eukaryota; kingdom Metazoa; phylum Chordata; class Lepidosauria; order Squamata; family Phrynosomatidae; genus Sceloporus; species Sceloporus undulatus. Next base: position 137,901,842 of record NC_056524.1, on the reverse strand, counting down.
GATTGTATTGGAGGGCTTGGCTGTAGACTATGAATCTAGTGGTGTGTTCAGGGAGAAGAGAAGGTTAAGAGGTCATATGATAGCCCTGTTTAAATATTTGAAGGGATGTCATATTGCAGAGGTAGCAAGATTGTTTTCTTTTGCTCCAGAGAACAGGACGTGGAACAATGGATGCAAGCTCCAGGAAAAGAGATTCCACCTCAACATTAGGAGGAACTTCCTGACAGTAAGGGCTGTTTGACAGTGGAACACACTCCCTTGGAGTGTAGTGGAGTCTCCCTCCTTGGAGGTCTTTAAGCAGAGGCTGGATGGCCATCTGTTAGGGATGCTTTGATTGTGAGTTCCTGCATGACACGTGGTTGGACTAGATGTCCTTGTGGTCCCTTCCAACTCTATGATTCTATGCCTGGTGTACCCACCAAATGAGGCAAGACTGGCTACATGAGAGAGGGTTTTTTAAATAGTGGCACCTTGATTGTGTGATGCCCTCCCCAGAGATACCCACCTAAATTAAAGTCTTATCAATATCAAGTGAAGCCTTCTTTATTTTTCCAGACAATTTTATGAAGTGTTTTTGTAGTACACTTACTTCAATACTACTTTTACTTTGGCTTCATAAGCTCTACATTTTATTCATTGCTGCTGTTTTCATCTTGGTTTTATTAAGTGCTGGCTCTAGTTCTTGTTTTATTGCTTGTAGTTTATATTCTTTACTGTTGCCCAGAGAACTCTAGATATTGGGGACTCTAAAAGTGCAATCGAACCATCCAACCATGCAATGTACATCCTATGTAGATGTATCCAAAATGATGAAACCTGCTGTTTTACTGTTTTGGGGATCATGTTTTGTCTATGATCTGGGTTATACAAGCAAGCAAAAGTAATGTAATGATATTCTGTAAAGAAAAAAAAAAAGATCTAGTGTGTCACACAAGTAAAAAGAGTGAATCAGGACCAAAGAAGTTCCAAGAGAGTTAACCCATTAAGCTATGAAGCCTAGTAGGTCATCTGATGCCAGCTACTACAAAACATATTAACTCCTGAGTCATTGGTTATTCATAACTGATATACAGAGAGGAGTCTATGCTGCTCTGCATTTGCTAGAGGCAGCATACAGTTCTTTATCTTTATCCATCAGTTAAGGTAAGTAGCTGATAACCATTCTGGGTACTTTTTTAAAACATTATTTATTTATTCATTCATTTCATATATCACCTTTCTTCCAAGATGGGATTGAAGGAGGCTTACAATATCTTTTTTTAAAGGTAAGACATTATTTTACATATGTTTTAAAAAAGAATTAAATAATATTTTTGTAAAAAAAATATTTAAAATAGTTTAAAGCACTTAAAATATATTTAAAACATAATTTCTAGTAAAATAATAACCATACAGCACACTGTTTTACACACACTACTGCTCCATCATTAAAATTCAAAGACCCACCTGAATAAAAATGTCTTTACCTGCCAGCAGAAAGAGAGGAAGGAGGGGCTGGCCACACCTCTCCAAAAAGAGAGTTTCAAGGCTGGGAGCACGTTCTCATCAAATACACCTGTGATGATTGTGGGACTGAGAGATAGTCCTCTCCTGCAGATTTTAAAGCATGCACTGGCTTGTATGAGGACAAAACTACCTCCAGGGGTGTAAATTGAAGAGGGAGAAAAATAGTAACCTTATAAGATTTCAGACTGAGGCTCGGTACAGACCTGTGGGAAGCACCATAATCGGGCCGAAACTAGAGATTGTGAATGCGCAGCAACTGCATGCTCCCAAACCGTAGCATGCAGCAGTGGCACCATCATGGCAGCCTCCCATTCACATGGGGGCCATCATGATGATCCAAGCACCATACAGTGTCCAGGTGTCGCAGGCATGAAGTGGCGTCATGGTGGTGCCCTTTCCTTTCCTGTTTGGGGTGCTGCAAAAAAGAAGCTGCTCTAGGTAGCTTCTTTTTGGCAATGTGTTGATGCTGCAGCACTGACTCGGGGCAAAGACGGGCAACAGGGAGCTGCCCCGTGTGTCGAGCCCCATAGTTACCGGAGTCTGAGGCCCCATGGGAATTACTCTGGATTCATTATAAATCCCAAATGTTAGTGCCATGCAAAGCAGCAAATGCAACTTTATTTGGAATAAATGAAGAAAGATTAAATGTGAAACATTTATCTGTCATTTTAGAATGTTTTTTTAAAAAATAAATCAGTTGCTCAAAGGCTTTTACAAAACATGGTTTCACATTTAATAAGGATACTTATGTTCTGACACCGAAGTTTGTTTTATTACTTTTTGAGACTATGAAGACTGACTCCCTGCTGGGAAAACTGAAAGGTAGTCACCACTCTTCATCTACACATAAATCTGGATCCATTTGAAAGGTCAGTATCCAACACTTCATTTAAAATTTGATTTAATAGACTAGACAATCTGGTTTAGTAAACAGCATAACTCCAAATAAACTGCAAGAAATATTCTTATTATTGGACAGCTTCAAATATTGACAAATCCCCAAATTCAAAACTACTTTGGATAGGTTGTGGAAATGTTTGGATGAAAGTTTGGCTCCTCCCAAGGGGGCCAATCTGAATCAGAATAAGTTACAAGTTATTTGCAATTTATGGAGACCCTGTGGGAAATCTGTCATGGAGATTCTGAATGCAGGTCTTCTGGAGTTCTAGTCCAGCTTTCATTCCACTACTGTCTGCTCTCTCACACTTGCTGATGGAGGAAACTGGTGAGGGGGAATGGATTTCCTTTCCCTCAACCCCCTCCAGCACTGAGATTTTTTGTTGCTGTTGTTTATTTTAGTGGGCAGACCAGATTTTTTTACCCTCGATTTATCCATGGGCAATTTCAAAATCCATAATTTTGGCCCCCAAATCTGCCCTAGACTTACACATGAGGTTGACCTATACAAAAGTACATATGGTACAATCTATAAGTAACATTAGTACAAAAAATATTACTAGGGATTCTGTACGGTCTGATACAAGAAGAGAAATGGATTCCCACACTATATCTCCCATGGATTTCCACACTGGGTGACACCAAACCTAGTGACACCGCTGCTCCTAAAGATTCATTAGCAATTTTGGTAGGATAGAAGCAACAATGTTTTGGAAGGTTAGGGTCACAGACAATGTATGCATTTTCTCCATACATCTCTGGGGCATAAGCATAATCTCAGGGTGGGAAGAGAAAGGAGGTAAAGAAGTGCAGCTTAGTAACTGAAAGCTCTAACTTCTAATCACATGAATAGGTTCACCATTCTTTGCTTTGAAGGAGAATGTTGAAATAACACATTGCAGGACTGTTTCTGTGTTCAGTGTTCTTTGCTAGTTCATTCTCCTAAAAGATAGAATGTTAGAAATATTTCGGTAGAATCCATAAGACCCAGGCAGTTATAGTACTGATTGCAGCCCCTGCTCTTGAAGGTGTCTGATCTGTCCTTAGTTACACATTCCTCAGTTATATCATATTTGGATTGTCGTCATGTAACTGGGCTGACTTTGAAGAATATGTGAAAACTTCACTTGGCCCAAACAGTTGTAACCAGACAGTTAACTGGGACTGGTTATACAGAGTGCACAATTCCTTGTTACAACAGCTTCATTGGCTTCTGGTCTGTTTCTGGGTGCAATTGAACCTGCTGCCTCTGACCTATAAATCCTTATATGGCTTGGATCTAGGCTCTCCAAAGGACTCTGTCTTATCAAATTAGCCTGCCTAGGCTTGGAGATCTCGAGAACCAGAAAGTGTCTTTTCATTCCCTGCTTTCTTTCTAGAGAAATTAGATAATCTTCCTCTTATTGTTCTTCTGCTAGTATGTAAAAATGTTTCTTTCCCAAGAGGCTTTGGAGAAATAAGGAAATAGCTTTTAACAGTTCACTTTACTTCTTTTTAAAAATATATATTTTGCTTTAGTAATAGACGTGTTTAAATGGTTTTAATTCTATAAATAGTTTAACATTACATCCCTTTGTGTCTGCGTGTGTGTTTATCTATGTGTTTTATCTGTATTTGTTTTAATTTTTATAACTATCTTAAATCCCAAATAAAAGGGGATGTTAATTAATTAAAAACAAGTTTACATTTGGACAGGATGGTTTTTGAGCTTTTGTGCTTCTTTCATTGTCTGCTGTTTTGTAAGAGCTGATGAACAGCCCTGAAAGTTTTGGATCAAATATGTATGTGTGTATGTGGTGTGTTATAAGTATGTGTGTGTGCATGCACACTGGCCCAGTAATGGTGTATATGGATAACATGGATAAGAGTCTTCTTAGTTTTAATATTTCCCCACACAGTCGTTTCTTAATATATCTCCCCTTAAAACACACTTTAAAATTTTTTCCTAATATTGTTGAACCAAAATGTGTTGGATCCTCCAGGGAGCACAAAAGACCATGGGCTCCCATCCCACATTAGCTTTAGAGACATATAATTGCTCATTTCAAATCAGAGTTCAGGGTGGAAATAAATTTTAAAATCCTCCTGAGTTGAAAGCACATTTTCTTTGATATGGCTTTTGGTTTATACTCTTGATCCTGATCCCACCTGTAATAACATTACAAGTATGTGCAACTGCATTTGACCACCATCATCCTTATCAACCCCTTCACTCTGCTGTTTTTCCTCCATTGTGTGTTTGTATATATCTGGAATAGGGATCTGGCTATTCTTGTTTGTGACACTCTCTAAGCCACCTGTACATACACTGATGACACAATATAAATAATAGATAAAAACAATAGAATCTGAATACTGTATATTTTCTCTTCATTTTTAAACTTTTGAAAATCAACTTTTCATAAATAATTAACTTAGTGTTGGATATTTTGAGTTTTTGATTTCTAGCATGTTTACCTCCTCTGCATTCAAATGTAACTAAAAATATTCCAGTAAGGGTTCTTTTCATCCTACAGTTACAGATCTGTACTCTCAACCTCAACTTCTGCCTAATGAATATTTTTGTCTGAAAATTTCCTTAGGGCTTTCAAATGAAATCTTAATGTAATTTTTTTTTCAAATATAACATCTTCAAGAGTTTTGAAGATGATTTAGTTATATGGAAATTTTGAAGTGGTGCTTTTATGGCTTTTTTTTTTTGCTCTTTTTTAAAAAAAGCGATTTACCCAAATTTCCAAAAGGATTAGCTCTTGCTCTTAAATTATCAGAACTCCTAAGCAATCTAGCATGTTACCACATAACTTTTGGTCAAGTACCATATTCAGAAGTAGTCAGATTTTTTAAAAGAACAGCAACAGCAGCATGTCACAATAAATATATAGATTTTAGTCTTAATATCTGCAGTTCTTCAGATAAGCATGTCCACTAAAAAACAAACAAACAGGGAAAGTCATAGACTTTGTTTACAGGCTGTAAACTGGTATAATTTCACTTAAATGTCACCTGCAGATGCTATTCAGTGATATTGGGTCTAATGTGTGATATTGGCCTGTTACAGACAGCCAAAATAAAGCTGCTTCGAGTCACAGTGTAGGTATGGTGTTTCAATGATGCATGCATCCTAAGAGTCCAGAAGCCACACCAAAGCCACGCTCCAGTCCTTAGGGCTGGAGCGTGGCTTTGGTGCAACTTAGGGCTGGAGCGTGGCTTTGGTGCAACTTCTGGACTCTTAGGACACATGCATCATTGAAACACCATACCTACACTGTGACTCGAAGCAGCTTTATTTTGGCTGTCTGTAACAGGCCTATGTTACTGTTATTATATAGTATGATGTTTGTTTGTATTTTTGCTGGAGGGAAGGAGGGCTAGGGGATTGGGATTAAGTTACTACTGTTTTCAAATTGTTATACTGGACTGTTGTTACCCGCCTAGATCCTCGAAAAAGAAAGGCGGGAAAGATGGGATATGAATATATTATTATTATTATATCTGATGGAATGAATCCACACTGGGTTTTGATCTGAGCTTTAAAGCAGCTGTCAAAGGTGCAGAACCACAGCCCCCAAATAGGTTCAGCACCTTGGATAGCACTTTAGAGTTAAAATTAAACTGACAACTGGAGCAGTTGCTCTGTCAGCATTGAACTAAAAGGAATCATCACAGGATCAAAACTGTCCAACTGACCTGAAAGAAAGTGAACCACATCAGTCTTTTAGTTGGTTTGAGGCAGATGAGTCCAACTCCAGAAGAGATCCATCACAGTCAAATAAATATACTTCATTAAAGCTACAACTCTATGGACCTAGAGGGTTTGGAATACCAGGTGCCATAGGGTAGCTTGGAACTCCCGTTCTGTAGTGAGAATGAAGTTTACCCATTCTCTAGTTGAGAGAAGTGTATTGATGTATAAACTCTTATTTCCATAACCTGCAATGGGTTCTCTCCCCCCCCCCCCCCCCGTGTGTGTGTTCATTGTAAAGCAGCGATCATGACTCTGTAACAGGATAATAAAATCCATGTTGTAACTTTGTACAAATAGGAAGCTAATGTAACCATAATAAATAAATAAAAATGCATGAACAAGGTCTTAAGCTTTCCCAGTTCAGCAAGTATAGAGCTTTACAATATAAGCTACATTGTGCTGTTCTCTCTGGAAAACTCACCGAGGGCATTAGGTTAAATCCTAAGGAAGATACATTTCTCAGCATATAACTAGAACATAATGCTGGTCAAATATTCTGTAAGTAATGTTGAAATTTAGAACATGATACACCAAGAGATAAGTTTAGAATTTTTCAGAACCATAGTGTGGGGATTAAGTGGATAAAACCCAGAATCCTGGTTTAGTTGCCATAGATAGATAGATAGTGTTATGTGAACCATCCTTATTTTCAATTTATATGCACACCTCAAGTGTGTAGCTCATGCATACACATTACAGAGCCAGGCTGTTGAGTTAGTCCCTACTCACCATTTCACATGCTACTGTGTGAGTGATAGCTCAGAGAATATGTATGCTTTCTTCATAACTATGTCACACAGTACTGCTGAGCCAAGAGATTTCACTTCATGTTAGAACCCAAATGTTTCAGCATGCCATATCTATCAGAGTTAGCTATTACTGAAGAAAAACAAATGGTATTAGTTCAGTTCCTTCTTTTACTTCTGCCTTTGAATGGCTCATATCTAAACCCAACATGCACTATACCTCTCTCCCCATACCCAAAATAAAGGGACTGCTAAACTTATGTATTTTTGCACACTCATATTCATTGCAATAAGCTTCAACCAGGATAATTTCCAGACTACTGCAACTGGTTTCAAATCTACAATTTATCAAGTTCTGTCTAGATAGGGAACAAAAACCTTCAGTTCTGATAAAGAGTCTTGAATACAAATTAGATGATGAGAGGCAGAAACAATTTAGGCCCGTTACAAACGGGCACCCTAGCATGTACTCAGTCCGTGCTAGGTTTAGAAAGGGGCGTTGCACACGGCCGCCGCCATCTTGACGTAGCAGACGCGCTGCATCCGCACATCGCGCCCCAGAAATGACGCCGCGAGTGCACGCTTCGGCACTTGCGGCATCTCTTCCAGGGCGCAGGAAGGAGTGTGATTTTCGCGTTCCTTCTTTGCAGGGTCTGGGAACCACGCCGTTTGGCTGCTGCGGTTCCCGGATGCTGCAACTGGCGGCGGCAGCAGACCGCCGCTTTTCGGCGGTCTGTAACCCGCCTTAGTCGCCTGAAAAGATTAAAATGGCATAGGCTGAGAGTTTTTGAATAGTTTAAAGAAACTCAGAGAGAAGACAGGGTAGAGTTGTTCAAAAGTTTATCAAAGAACAGGAGGCTGAGTAATGCTTTTGAAACTACAATGAGATTTATTTGGTTTAAACAATAAAAGTGGAAGAGGGCAATACCAAATAAATAAATAAATAAATAAAGTCTATGGTCCAAAACACACTGCAGAAATAATCCGCTTTGAGACCGCTTTAACTGCCCTGGCTCAGTGCTAGGGAATCTGGGAACTGTAGTTTTGTGAGATAGTGAGACATTGAGCCTTCTCTGTCATAAAGAGCTCTGGGGGCCACAATAAAATATATTTCCCAGGATTCCTTAACAGTGAGCCAGGACAGTTAAAGCAGTCTCTATATCATTTTCTCTTTTCTGCCATCTAGTACTATGAAATACATTTTTTTCACCATATGTATCTCCCACTACCTTCCACTTGTGAGGCTGGGGGCAATTTCCAATCTATTAAAGCACATGCTAAAATAAACCAGTTAGTCTTAAAGTTTCTAATCAATTCTTTTTTCTACCTGTTCTTTGCTTTATTGTGGGGTAGGGGATGGGATTCACTGTATTTTCTTCCTTTTTAAAAAAAGCAAAGCAAAGCAAATATTAACAAGGTGTAATACAGAAATTTTGACCAAAGCACCATTATGTATTGAAACAGCATGTGCCAAACCACTGAATGTGCCACCATGGTTATTATTGTAATTGGCTGTGGTACAAATGTCTCCTTGACATACACAGTTTTGAACAGTACCAGTGGCAGGGCTGATGATTTTCATGTAAGCACTCTAGGTTTTAACTCAGATTTTAAATGGGTTTTAAAGGGGCTAATCCTTTCTCCACAATAAACCCTGCAATTTGAATTGGAAGTTCAAATGAAATTCCAGACTAGTACTGCCCCACTAATGTGGAAATCATCAGATGTCAGTGAATGCCAGTTACTGAGGAGATCTATGTTGAAACCTGAAGAAAATAATAAGAAAATAATATCACAGTTTTTCCTTTTGCACTAGTATGTCCTTATGAATGTTCTTGTTCAAGTTCTGGATAATCCTGTTTAGGCCATATAGGCATTTCATTTCATTCAATGAATGGCACAATATCAGAAGCTCTGTGCTTCTGTAATCTGCATTCATCCATAACCTTGCTGTGTAGTCATGGACTGCTGCACTCATAAACTCTATGTCTTTGAATAATGTTCAACTGAACGCCCCCCTTCTCTCTCTGTGTGTGTCTCTCTCTCTGTCTCTGTTTCTCTCTCTGTCTCTCTCTCTCTCTCTCTCTCTCATCCCATTACTGATAATTCAGGTCTTACACATTCATTCTAGAATATATAATACTCTTGATAGTTTTCATATCTGAAGATCCATAAAATTAATTGTACTCCAAAATCTCTTCTCCAAAACATGAGCAGCACGGAGCTTCCAAAGAGTTAAATACAGCTAGAATTATTTAATCCTGTTCTAACAGGTGTAGTTGGAATAGGTGCAATCCTGTGTTTTGTTTTTTAAAATAATATACTTCTATCATTTATTTTTAAATCATTGTTACCTTAGACCCTACCCCATCCCAGGTTAATGAATGTGTAATGTCAGAAAGAAAATCAGAAATGTAAACATTGTATGATAGCTACCATGGTTACTTTCAAAAGAGGTGTAAATTATCTGTCATGGAATTATGCTAATAATGATACTATGTTGAAGACAAAATGATTGGGTCAACAGGTGCAGCTTCAATGTAATTAAACACTTTCCTACCAATAAATGACCTCTCTTGATCAAATGCTCCATACATCATGTGTTTGTCAAGACAGAGAATACTCTGCCAAAATCTGAAGGGAAAGTGCAGTATATCTGAAATAGCTGTTAGCACCACCCTTCCCACTCCTTGGTCACTTAGTAGCAATTTATGTGAATGTGTGGAAAGTACAATAAAATGTTTAAGCTTTTCCTTTTTGAAGGAAACATGGTTGTTGCAGAACATACAGATCATTTCTGTTTTCCATTTTCCGTAACCAATTCCAGTTTAAGCACAAATGTAGGATGTAAAAGAACCTGACCATGAACAGGGAATTACAGAGAAGTTTTCAAAATAATGTTTTGTGAATTAAAAAACCACCAGAAATAAAAGAAATAATCAAGCAGTGTCTCCCCTATTTACATGTACCATTGACTGCTTGGCATAAAGAAAAGCTCTAGAAACAGCATTTACATTCTCTTGCATACCAGTTTGGGAGAAAGGTGGGATGTAAGTGCAATAGGTAAATAAATAAATTACAACCCTGCTGTATCAGCTAGACAGCCTTGGTGCTCCCATGGATCGCCCTGCCTTATATTAGCCATTGGTGACTGCATGCATTTATGTGGCCATGCACACAGCACCACTCATTCAGTAATATGAGTTTGAGCTTCTGAATTTCTCCCCCAGTCGTGTCACTCTGGGTTATGTTACCCAGTGTGAGTGCCCAGAAAGGGTTGAGATGCCCTGGCTTCCCTGTCTCCCATTATTTTGCTCACCTGCTCCATGGCTGGCTAGCTGCCCATTGCCCAGCCACAGTACTGCCAGGGGTGGTGCTGTGGCTTCTGGATATCATATTAAGAGGTGGCAGTGCCTGAATAGAAGGCACCGCTGGCCCCAGGAGTAGCCATTGATGAGGGGCACCATGGTCTCTGCATAACCAATTTAGGATTTGGAATGGCTGCTGGGTTATAAAGAAAGAGAGGTGACACATTTTCTCACTCACTCAGCAACTGTGCCAGTGTACTGCCACATCCCTTTGGGATGTTACCTGGTGCAATCTACACCACCTAGTGCTGATCCTGGGTGGAACCAAATCCCCACAGATGGGGAGGTCCCACTGTACTTATATTGTGCATCTGGACCTAGACAGCATGAAGTGCTATGGGGGAAGACCTAATTTGCTAGCCTTCAATGGAGAAGAGGCCAGTGATTATAGTATCAGGACAAGAGCACCATAATGTCAGATATTTTTTTTTGGGGGGGGGAGTTGAAAAGTTCTTTCTCCCCCTCACATTTGTTCCCTCTTTGTATGATGCCTTGCTCTAAGAGGACAGCAGAGGGCAGTGCACAGCAGATTTGGCAGCTGTTTTTCTTGCCACCTTCTTGTCTGAATAGAGGGAGAGCTGGTCAGGTGGCTGGCTGGGAGACTGCAGTTACAGCTGCACAATCCAGCTGTGGGAATTCAGGCTGAGAATGTTGGGAGGATCATCTTATCTGTTGTGGGCCCCATGGCAGGCCCATTGGCCAATTTGGGTCCATTGGTGGCCAGTTAGCTCATTGTAAGACCTGATAGTCCCAGTTAAGCTTTATTGGCCCAGTTAGGCTTTTTGAGGCACCATAGTCCACATTAGTCCCCTGTGGAGGCTTGATATCTTATACAGGCTCTTTGCAGGCCTGACAGGACCACCTAAGCCATTGCAGGCCTGATAGACCCAATGAGACTCCTGTTTGGCCTGGCAGACCTGGTTAAGTCCTTGTATGTTCAGAAAGAATTAGTTAGATCCCTTACAAGTCAGGGAGATACAACCTGACTCCACTGTAGGCTTGATAGGCACAGAGAATCCTTCACTGGACAGTGAAGCCCTGTGAAGGATTGTTGTGTTTCATTTGGGCTTCTTTGTTGAATGTTAGACTACTGATTGGTCACAGTTACTAAAGATGTCTTCCAGAAAAGGTAGCATGGGACACCCAAGGCTAAGTAGCAAACAACCAAGCATTCCCGTCTAACATTGTCTGATTCCGCAGATGATGACGGGGAAGGGAAAGGAATGTCGGCTATCCTGGCAAGACTTGAAGCTCTGGAGAAGCTTGGGTCTGTAAACAGGAAACAGTTCTGAAGGTAAGGAAAATCTTACTAAACAGAGTTTGGCTTGCTTAGAAACCTTGAGAAAATGGATCTATCATGATGGTTGTGCTTTGCCTGGGGAATTGGAGGAGGTTCCAGTGGCCAGTGTTCAGGATGGTGCCAGTGAATCTGCATTAGTGGAGCCTGTATCAGGTGAGACTTTCGACACTAGCACCATACATGCAAGGTCATATAACTACTCTGGAGCATTGCAGGTGGACAGGCATTTGTTGGCTCTTGTCAGTGTGGACATCTGATACATCACAGTTTAGGTGTAAGGCAATCCCTAAAGTCTCATTGGCACTGTTATCCCCAAGGAGTCTACTGTCCACAATGGTTTTGAAGATATGCAGCAGACTACCAGTAACAAATACAGTACAATCCCTAATGATGCTGTTCTCTAGCTATTCAATACTAATTTGTTTTTGTGTCTTCCAAAAATATGACTGCTATACTATAGAAGCCTTGTGTGATAATCTCTTGGAGAAAAAGGATAAAGATGAATTGGACGATGAGGAGGAGAAATTTTGTAGGCAGGAGGTAGACAGAACCTGGGGAAATTATATGTGTCTCTGTATGGAGCAGACAAGTTGTTCCGTCATCAGTGGCTTGGTAGGGAACAGGTACACTTTTGCAGGATGAAAATCAGAAGGGGATAAATCAAGTTTGAGGAAGTGATATGGGGAGAATAGAAGAGAATCTGTATTATGAGGGAGAGAGAGAGAGCTCAAATAGACCAACAAAGGCTGAAAACAGACGTCCCTAAAGGAGAGGCTCTGTGCCTCTTTGCTCACTGATCAGGGCTGCGGCAACCGCACACTGCAGCCCTGATCTGGCATTTTTCCAGCCCCCCAAAAACAGCAAAATGCCTCTCCTTTTGGGGGTAGAAAAATGCACTCATGCACCCGAGGGAACCCGCAGCAATCAAACCATGCGGGCTCCCTCTGCACCAAAAAGAACCCGCTAAAAATGTGGTGCCCCAATGCAAGCATGGTGTCCCAGTGTGCGGACGCTGCTCCATGGTTGCATCATCATGGCAGCCCCCTTGTGTATGGATGGGTACCATGATGGTGCTAGGGCTTGGGAGCGTGCGGCCGTTGCATGCTCCCGAGCCCTAATTTTGGCTCAAAGATGGCGCTTCCTGCCCATCTTTACCGTGCCATCGTTTCTTTTTTGTGTATGCTACATCATTACACTGATTCCTGGGGGGAAAAATCCCCAAACCCTCCCATTGTTGATATGTTACATAATCATTACATAATACTTCCACAAACTAACTCTACACCAAGATGTTTACTGTCATTCTATTCTGCAATGCTCCTTTATGTATAGCTTTACAGTTAACTCCTCATGATTTTTTTCCAGACTTTTGATTTATACATTGTCAAATAATATATCTCTTACTCTCTTTTTTCTTTGCTACTCTCTGTAAAAGGTAAGAAAAAATTCACCATTTACGATTATGAGTACTTAATCCTATAATTTTTCTTGTCTGTACCCTTATCCAAAAAAGCCATATTTCTGTTTCTGTTCCCGTAATTGCTATTCCCCCCCACACTTTTTGTGACATAAAAAAAAAACCAAGACTTTTTCCCTATCTTTTTTCAAACCTGCATTTTGGTCTGATTATAATTTGTTTAATAGTAAGTCCAGTTCAATCATGTCATAAAGCTTTGTTAGCCAGTCTTATAAGTCTAGTTTCTTGTCTACCTAAGATGATGAATCATTTTGATCGTGGCTTCCTATTTTGGGAGTATTCTCCTTTAAGCTTTAGGTGAACATATTTTGGGTATTGGTTTTATTTGCTTTGCTTTTACTTTTTAAAATAATTTTTTTTGTAAATTATCTGCAAACAGAAGAGAAGATTGTGATATCTGTCAAAATAATAAAAATAATAATATGTATTTATTGTCCTAGATAGTTGCTTGTCATATGATGGTACTGGCCCTTCCCCTAGTAATTTCTATGTTTTCTCATTATAGTTTTTTTCTTGTTTCATGTTTCATTTCATTCTGTTTTTCCCCCTTTTTTTATAGTTCTCTAGGAATAACGCATTAATTTGAAGATGAGGAGGATGCATGCCTTTCAACAGAAGTTATATTCTGTCTTTAATTTCAAAGCTATCTTAATTACATTTTATAGCATGAATATTGCAAGATTTTTAAATATAGCAATAGATATTCCCCAAAATGTAACCAATTCAGGTAGTAATTACATCTTTTCATGCCTTAGACAATTCTGTATTGTTCCTCTTCCCTCACTTATAGCGCTGTCACTTTTGTTTAAATATGGGAATGCAAGAAACAAAAGCAAATTCATTCCTTTAATAACAACCTTCGCATATGGCCCTGTTGTTTTCACAATCCAAGAACCTTTAATGGTTTGTTTGTAATTCTTGTGATCCGCCAAGAAACCCAGACTCATCTTGTTTCTTTTCTTAATCTATGGCAATTGAATTTCAGATAAGGAGGAGACGATCCCTGTGTGACCCACATTTGTTGGAGATAAATGTGTTTCATACGAACAGGCAAACCCCTCATTGCCGCACTTCAGTTCAGCCTTCCTAGTACCATCTTTTGTTCCTATTAAGTAGGAAACTTTCATTCTTTTCTTCCCTTTCCAATCATATGCAAATAATTTGTCAGATTCCTTTTCTCTTTTCATGGTACATTTGTTCATTAGGCATTAACACACTGTTTTGTTTTTTAAAAAATCACAAAGCATTCTGTTTCCCTCTGTTTAATCAAAAGTTGGAGGGTCCTAAGGTACCTGCTTTTTATGTTGCCTTTTCCATCTCATTAACTTCCTTTTTTCCTAATTTACAATGGTACTTAAGATATACTTTCGTGTGATGCTGCAGCAGCAGCATACTCAGGGAATTATGCTACCCCTCATGACCATTTTGGCAGCTTCCCATTAAGCACCTCAGCTAGTTTCTTGGTTTTATTATTAATTTATTCTCAAATAGTCTTCATCTGTTGCACAAATGCTTTGGCTTTAATGAGAGACTTGTTAAATCTCCATACTTTAGATCTTCTCTAATTTAGTGTACTATCCAAGAGACTTCCAAGAGACACAAAACACCAGAAAATCATCAGGTAAAACTGGATTTATAATACCAGATGGTATTTCGTTTACTGTGCAGTCACATACACACACCGTATAAAAGAAAAACACCATGTTTATTTGAAATGTAAACATACAGGGTCCAAATTACAAAGGAGAACTTGGTAGCCTGGGGTTTTTTTTTGGGGGGGGGGTTGTGTATGAGTGAAGATTTTTAAAAATCCCATGGCACTCTTTACTGAATTCATTGTCTCACTGTTGTTTTGCTAACAAAGGCAGTATTTAATATCTGTCTCAGCTTAGAGGATACCTAAAAATCTTCCTCAGCTGCCAAAATTCCTGAAGACATCTGCTGTTCTGTAAGAAGGGAAGACATCATGAAAGGAATTTGACTGCCAGATTTGCAGCTATAAAAGGGTTATCTGCTATAATCCCCTGAATAATTCTCTTTTTCTCATCATTGCACTGATCAAAAGAGGGGAAAAGCCACCCACTCACCCACCCTCTCTATCTTCATACTAAAACAGCTGCTTCTCAAAGCACAGAACTACATGGGAGACAAAATAAATGGCAATAGGCATAGGTCTATACCCAGTTTGATTAGAAATTATGAGAAATATTTGTGGAGTGTATGCTACAATCATACTTCATTTTAATATTTTTGCATGTTTAACCAACTACTTCGTTCTATTCCATGAAGGGAAGGCCACAAGTGAGAAAATTACTGAGGAACATACAGGAACAGGATGAATAGCCATGTGCTCAAAAATAATGACAATTTGTTTTCTTGGTAAACACATACACAAAGCACTGGGTTAAGAGTGCCTTACAGATGGCTATAGGCTACCCAGAACATGGTCTGTTCTCAGCTGTGATCTAGAAAATTTCATTCCAACTCTATCTTTCATGAAGGGAGTCTGAAGCATATCTTGAACCTTCTAGCTCATTTGCGACTTTGAGGTTTGTAGTTTAGGAGGGTGAATTTTCTGAACAAGAATTCTAAATATCCCTCCCCAAACCAAAAATCCTAGGATTGTGTAGTATGCAACAACGGTAGCTCAAGTGGACTCTCAGTACTATGATTGTGTAGTGGGAAAAGGACCTTGGGTGATGGTTATGGGATTCCCCCCCCCCTCTAAGCATGCTCTTTGCAATGTTTATCAAGGACATTAATAAGGAACCTTCAGATCTGCAAGAAAATTTGAAGATGCAAAAGGCAGTATTTTTTTCTTTCACGTTCCAACAGAACTCTGCCCTCTCATTACCTGCTGTTTAACCTTGCTTTGACCAGGCTATATTTTTTTGTATATTAAGACAGGTTCTTTACAAGGGCTGGACAGAACTATCAGTATCACTTTGGTTTTGGAAACAGGTGAAGAATGATAGAAAGTCTGCATTTACTTTAATACCTCTGTGGATCTAGCAATGAGAGAGAAAAAATCTCCATGCTGAAAGGCATTTCTGTCTTTCAACAATTGTTGTTGTGTACTTTCAAGTCATTTCTGACATATGGTGACCCTAAATTGAACCTATCATAGTATTTGCTTGGCACAGTTTGGTCTGAGTTTGCTCTTACCTTCCTCTGAGGCTGAGACAGTGTGACTTGCCCAAGGTCACCCAGTGGGTTTCCATTGCTGAACTAGGATTTGAACCTTTGTTTCCTAGTGTCTTAGTCCAACACTCAAACCATGTCAAGAATCCTAGAGTGAAAAAGGACTGCAAGGACCATTTAGCCAAACCTGCTACAATGCAAGGTTACATAGTTATAGCATTCCTGAAAGATGTCCATCCAATCTCTGATTAAAAACCTCTAAGGAGATCCAGTGTGATGTCGTGGTTTGAGTATTGGATATGGAGACCAGGGGTATTACTTGCCTAGCCATGGAAACTCACTGGGTGACTTTGGATGACTCATATACTCTCGACCCCAGAAACCCCAATGATAGGCTTGCTTTTAGGTTGCCATAAGTCAGAAATGACTTGAAGAACCTAAGAAGTAGAGTCCACAACCCCCTGAGACAGTGTATTCCACTGTCAAAGAGTTTTTACAGTAAAGAATACCTTCCTATGTTTAGGCAGAATCTCTTTTATTGCAATATGAATCCACAGATTCTTACTCTCTGGAAACCCAGAAAACAAATCCACTCCATCTTTTCTTGAAACTGTTGTACACGCCCTGGTAACCTCTCGTTTGGATTTCTGCAATGCGCTCTACATGGGGCAACCCTTGTACCATACCCGGAAGCTGCAACTTGTGCAGAATATGGCAGCCCGTCTGGTCACTGGCACTGCCAGGGCCAGTCATATAACACCAGTCCTTAAAGACTTGCATTGGCTACCTATTCGCTTCCGGGCGCAATACAAGGTGTTGGTAATTACCTATAAAGCCCTAAATGGCTTGGGCCCAGGGTACCTGGAGGACCGCCTCTCCCCGTACAATCCGCCCCGCGCACTTCGATCTTCAGGGCAGCTATTGTTAAGAGTTCCAGAGGTGAAATATAATTCCACCTCTAGGAGGGCTTTCTCCATCTCAGCCCCCAACCTCTGGAACGCGCTGCCCTTCGAGCTCCGCTCAGCCACCTCCCTACCTCAATTCAGGAAGGGGTTAAAAACCCATTTATTCGAACAAGCCTACCCTGACCAGTAATTCCCCCCACCCCATGTCAGCACTGTCTTGCCGACATGAAATTTTTATTATTTTTATTGAATTGTTTTTAACGTATGGCTCTGTTTTTATATTGTTATTTCTTGTTGTTCACCGCCCTGATTTTCAGAAGGGCGGTATACAAATAAAATTTTATTATTATTATTATATTATTTTCTGTGACATCCCTCCAGATATTTAAAGGATCACTTTAACATGTTCTCATTTAACATTATTCCATAGAATGTTCCACAAAATATTTCCCCTTGCACTAAGTGTGGAACAGACATTGTGTACCATATAGGCATGTGGAGAAAAATTCTGTTGCTATGATTTTTGTTGAAGCAAAATAGCCTGTTGAGGAATCTCCATGCTCCATCCTGTCTTCAATGTGAGAGCAAGGTACGAACCATGCACCAACTCTGTAGCTAAGCACAAACAAAAGAAGGATAAGAGAAAAGCCTGATTTATCAGAAAGACACAAACAACCTTTATGATGCTGCTACTTTCATTATTCTATCAAATGCAGGAACCATTATATTTTTCCCTTTTTTTCATTTCACAAAAATATGCAAAAAAAGCTTTAAGAAAGAAATCTTTCTGATACTGATTATTTTTTAAAAAAAAAATAATAATGTGTTTTTATTATAAAGGGTTCTGGGATGTGTGTGTGTGTGTGTTATCCTATAGTACATGTGATGAAGTCAAGATTTACTGCATTGTCCTGTTTCTTACCTGGGAATGTCAGAATTTTGTAACACGGGTGTTGAAGTTGAAACATCAAGCTCCTTTTCTCCTTCTCCTTCTGCACCTGGACTGGAAACCATTTCTTTACTCCATTAGGCTAGATGGATATTTCAACCCAACAACTGCATCTAAAATCCAATATGAGTTCCAGACGTAAGATGTGGAACTGGCAAGGTGTGGTATGAAGGTCATGCCCAATGTACAATGTGAATGTAGGTTTAGATGTGAAAGAGTTGCATGTGTGTCTGGCAGAGGAGGCTTTGCTTTCTTGAAGGTGAACATGTCTTTCTTCATTTTTCTTAAAGTCACTGGATAACAATTAATCCATTCTCATGGCATAGGAACTGAGGCTGACTGTTTTGTAGGATGCAATAGCAAGCAGTGCCTAGATTCAAAGGCCTTGCATTCTGTTTATGTTCAGGAACAGTTTCTTCCCCAGACAGTTTTCAATGAAAATATTCAGCACATGTATATATGTGTGGGGAAGAGAAACTGCAAATTGGGCATGGAAGAATAATTCCCAGGATATTTTTTTAAAAGTATTTAAAAAGGTGTGTGTGTGTGTGTGTGTGTGTATGTCTGTCTGTCTGTCTGACTGTCTGTCTATCTGTCTGTTTGTCTGATATCAAGCTTCTGATGGACCTTCATGTTTGCATGTCTTGTGGTTTAAAATAACTTCACTTTTAAAAAAAGCCACCCAAAGATGTGGAAAAAATTTACTTCATGTTTACAACTCTAAGATGGCAGATGAGATAGGCAAGAGGTGATCTCTGATCAGCCTGAGAATTTGACCCAGAATTCTCTGCAAAGTATAATTTTTGACAGTATGCAGTCAAGTCGACATGGAATAATTCACTGTGAAAAGAACAGAATGCTGCTTGAATAGATGATAGCATGGCGGGTAAGCAAGGAAGTGTAGTGTATAAAATGTAAAAGTCATCTTGAAAATGTTGCTTCATATAGAAAAGATCTGGAGGGTTTTGTGTCGTTCTTTCTTTTTTTTAAAGGAGGCTCTGCACTCAAATTGCCTCTTCTTTGCCATGTCGGAGTGACATTTTGATGCTTTGTAGAATTTTGCTAACAAGTATCAGAATAATTTCCAGGGTCTTTCAAACAGTTTTTGCTTGTCATTGCAGAAATACACTTTTTGTCTGCCTTGGCATTAAATTGCTCATAGTCATTTTGTCACCAAAACTATATCCAAATTGTGTGGGCTCCTTACACAAAACAGCTGACAGAATCCAAAAAAGACTTCAGATAAGAATGGCATGCAACTTTTCTAGGCGATTCTGTACCACCTAATGTAGGCACAAAGGCTGAAATCCTGTTGAAATCTGGCAGTGCAGAAAGCTCCATTACTGCTATAGATGGCTGTTCAGAATTCTTGCAGAAAGGCACTGCTTTACAGTGTCTGGCTGCAAAGGATCCTTAGAGCCAAGATATTATCAGAAGGCTTATAAGGAAAATTACTTACTGTATATTATGGCACATAACGTTTTTATAAACCTACCATAGCATCTTGGTGCTGCGGACAACTCAAAACCAGTACTGTTAGAAGAAAAAGCCAGATACACAGAGAAACAGCCTTAGAAGGAGGAAGGCAGGAGGAGGAATACAAAAGAGGATCAACTCCATGGATGAGGACCTTTGCATCTGGAGACATGATGATGCAGTTGGTAGCTGGCATAGCCTACAACCATTCCTCAGTGCCAAAGCTTTTCATCACTTTCTCCTCATTCACTTCCCTGACCTTGTTCTAGGGTGGAGGTAGGATTGACAGTGGTGACTTTTTCTCTTTCTGATTGGGGGTCTGATCGAGGTCCAGGGGGCTCCTACCTTTGCCATTGCCTCCTTCTGTGGAAGGGGATGAATAAATGCTTCACTCTCCTGCAGGGTTTCTGTTCAAACAACAGGTGCCAGTGCACAGTGTAAAGATACCAAGACTGTCAAACCATTCACTTTACAGACTGTTGTGCACACAATGTGCACTGGGCCCGTAACATACTGCTCCAAGTTTTATCAAACGTGAAATTTTGTAGATAAAAAAGTCCTTGCAATCTAAGGAATTTTGAAATGATTAGTCAAATTTCCCAGATGGAAGATTTTCCACAAATACTAATTGCCTTAATGTAATTTCTGTAATTACTTGTAATTCAGAATGGGTTGCTCTTTCATCTGTCAACGATAGTCCCTCTCAAATTGCCATACTCAGTGATGTTATGTCTTCTGCTTCCTAAGTGAGTTTGACTAGTCAATATGTTTTGTTTCTTTTTATCTTCAAATATATTATATTTTCTAGGAATGATGAAAATACACTAGGTGTATGTTTAAAGCAAGGTTTAGTCTGTAATAAATTTGTGTGTATGTGATTGCCAACATTCTTCAGAAGAGAGAAAAAACATGAGTTACTTTAATGGCAAATGGGGATAATGGGGGGAAATCCTATGTAATATTTGAATGAGAAAATAAAGTGTATATATATATATATATATATATATATATATATATATATATCACAGAGTATATATCACAGAGCCACCATTGTGTAGTGGTTTGAGTATTGGACTACAACTCTGGAGACTAGAGTTCAAATTCTCACTTGGCCATGGAAACCCATGGGTGACCTTGGGCAAGTCACACTCTTTCAGTTTCAGAGGAAGGGAAAGGCAAAGCATCTCTGAACAAATCTTTCCAACAAAACACTATGATAGGGTCACCTTAGTGTCTGCATAAGTTAAAAATGCCTTGAAGCCACACAGTGACAACTTGAGAAAATGTTGCATCAAAGAGATGGAAACAGGAGTACAAGTAGAAAATCCCAGTTATATAATTATCTATGTATTTACTTATAGTATTTTAATTATTTAATAATTATTTATTAATGGAATTTAAGAAATTATAAGCAATAATACAATAAAACATTGAGTTAGTAAACTAAAAACATAACAGGATCCAATGATATCAAAAAACCCTGATAGAATGGCCTATTCCATGAGTGTTTCATCATACACAAAGGGGGGTATTCATGAACAAGCAAAGAGCAGAATGACACTCTCATTCTGACACCAGAGGTTCAGGCAGTTACGCACCACACACAGCCACAGACTCTCTTCCTGGGGTGGTCGAACTCTTCTATATCTAACTCTTAGGAATCCTCCAAGCCAAAGTATTGTGAATGAGGTGGTATAGGAGTCTGTGCCTTTTTGACATTTGATTTCCAGAGTCTTACAACTCCTCCCATGCTAGAATTTTGTCTTGATTTGAACACACTACTTAGAGTCATACATTGAAAAACACAGCTTTTCTAGAAAGAGTCCAGTTCATCAATACCAGTGATACATTTTGTTCTTCCAGAATTTAATATGATCATGGCCATAGAGTTCAAATAGGCTCGTTCCCACCCAGCAAATACCGCACCCATAGCAAATAGCTATCTAGCCTTGATTTGAAAACCGCCAGTAAGCCAGAAGGCTTGAGCAATCCATGCCACTCTTGAATAGCTATAAACATCAAGGTGTCCTCATAATGTTTAAACAAGGTTTCTCATAATTTAAATCAATTTAAATTATATACAGATACACACACACACACACACACACACACACACCAAATTGAAAACTGACTAAAAAGTTGCTACACTGGAATGGAGGTTATGATATTCCTTCTTACAAGGCAAAGTGATCGGGGCACAATTGGGACTCCTGCAATCACAATGCACACTCTGAAAGCAGGCAACCCCCTGTAGTCCCAATCTGCATACCACAGGGGTTGGACTAAATTAGTTCCTTTTTGATCTGGTCTTTTGGACCAGATCACAGCATCAGAGCAGCTTCTGGCTACTTTCGGGACATACGTCATATAAATGCCACACATCCCAAGGCATCCGAAAGCCACTCCATTTAGCCCATGTGTGTCAGGCCTGTTACAACCTAACTTTTGCATTGTCTTAATTATTGGGAAAGTAATGAATACATAACTAGTTATTCATAACTACTTTCTTTTGCCTTCAGGATCATATCAAGTCACATATTTTAAACAGACCAAAATCTTCTCTGAAGCGGCACTTCTTGAGGACAATTTGCAATGGTTATGGGCAAAATATCCTTTTAGATAATCTTGCACACCATCACTGATCTTGTCACTGGTGAAATGAAGACTGGGTTCTAAGGAACTCCAATGTCACCAGTGTGAAAGTCACTGCACAAAGTTTAGTTATTCTTATCCCCAGTGCTTATTCATTAGCTGGGATATGAAATCTTGGAACTGGGCCATTCGATGTTAATCACATTGACCTACAGCCTAAACCTTGTGCAGTAACTTGCAAAATTGTCACTTAAGGATGCTGTATTTCATGAACCAATCTGCCACGGATAATTTAGGAGCTGGAACAAATGTTCAGAGAAGTGTGAGTTTAATTAATTTCATGAACTTGCACAATTCTGAGTATTTGTATAAGAAAACAAATATTAGAATATATTTCACACATTTGAAAAGTCTTCCACTTAACTCCAATTAATTGGTTTGGTAGGAGCAATTTGGTTCCTATTTCATTTAAAGTTTGCTCCCTCCCCCATACTATGAATGTAATAGTTTCAAAATTGCAGGGAATGAGATAGGGAATTGTTAATCCCTAAAATGTTTGCTTTCCAAGTAGGTTTCTATTGATTTTTTTCATTCAAGAAAGTGTCAACCACTTAAATTAACCCATGTCTTCAGGGCAAACTTCCAGTGCTCTGTATTTGCCTGAAGCCTGTGGCTTTCTTCTGTTTAATCTTTCTAACTAACTTGTTTTTTTAAAGTCACACATGTGATTCATGTTATTAGGTAGAATGTATTTTCACAAGGTCCCTTTTAAAACAAGCTGAACTTTAGACTTAGCTCCCATTAAGACCCAATAAATATTAAATCACAGTTTGGTTGTTGTGTGAGTCTGTTAAGCCCTTAGGGACATGATGGGGGCCGAACGAAAGGGAGCGGGATGGGAATGGAAAGTGGCAAGGGACACATTATGCCACACATCAGAACGCTGCCACCTCCGCTGCCAGAAGTTCCCATTCCGTTCCCTATCCCGCCCAGAGGAGGCGCTTTTTAGGAACGTTTCTAACAGTTCCTGTAAATCACCTCCTCTGAGATTGATCAGGAATGGAATGGGAACTTCTGGTAGTGGCGTTCCGGTGTGCGGTAAAATGCATCCCTTGCCCCCTTCCGTTTCCATCTCACTCCCTTTGGTTCCACCCCCATCAAGTCCCCGGGGGCAATGTGGTAAGCTTATATGCTCTTCCACACAAAAGTGAATAAATCTCTGCACATGGAAAACTAGCTTCTCAGGAAGTCAGAAAAAAGGCTAACCATCCATCCATCCATCCATCCGTCCATCCATCCATGCCACCTTTCTCCCAAGATGAGATTCACCTCATCGTGCTGGTATTATCTCATCCACAGAGTGCATTAGGTTAATATCCACATTACAGGTTATGCTGACTGTATGAGTCATATACACCCAATTCAGACTTCTTATGCACACACATACTGATCACACATAAGCTCAAAATGTAGTGAAATTCTTGGCATCACTTTAAGTACAGAGGCAATGGGGCATGACCATAGCAATAATATGAGGAGTGGATGCAAAGTTAAGAGGACTGCTGGATTAATAGTATACAAAATTATTTCCAAGGAAGAAAAGTTATAGAATTTATTTTGAGAGTAGAATCTTTACAAAGTGCATATTTTCAGAAACTGTGGTGGTATCCAGATTGGCGCAAAGCACTGGCATGGATACATGCTAGGGTTGCCTCGGGGTGTCCTTTCCAGATGCCCCGCAACCCTAGCACGTAACTGCCTTGTATATATGGGCACTGCCATTATGACGTCATGGCCATGCTGCAGCCAAAGAGCACAATATGGATGTAACATCCTGGCGCCACTGCAGGACACTTGTGGAACCCTTTCAGCGGCACCAGAAAGAGCTCTGTTTTGGAGCTCCTTCCGCCGCACATATCACTGGTGCGGCCATTAAATGGCCACGCCCATGATACAGAGGGAAAGGGGCTGAGTGGCCCCTTTCTCCCTTTCCCCGCCACTGTCGGGGTGTCCTTGGGGCATGAAGCCCCAAGGACACCCCTTTCCAGGCCATGGGGAAGCGGCATTTTGCCGCTTCCCCGAGGCCAGGAAAAGCAGCAGATCGGGGCCTCTGGGGCTGCTGCTGTGGCAGCTGAGGCCCTGA
>NC_056524.1:137874561-137877497 GCF_019175285.1 Sceloporus undulatus | reverse complement strand
GGCTGCTGCTGTGGCAGCTGAGGCCCTGATCCGTCAGGGAAAGGGGTGGGTGCAGGCTGCCCCAAAGGGGCAGACTGTATCCCACCTGTGTTTCAGAATATAACCTATTTATGGTGATATTTATAGTACAGTGGTACCTCGGGATACGAAATACCCAGGTTACGAATTTTTCAGGATACGAAAAAATCCCATAGGGATTTATTGTTTCGGGTTACGAAAGTTTTTTTCGGGTTACGAAAAAACTCCGGCGCTATTTTAAATGGAGCCGCGGCAGAGCCGCGGCTTTTTTCCCCATTAGCGCCTATGGGTTTTCGGCTTACGAAGGCTTTTCGGGTTACGAAAGCGGCCGCGGAACGAATTATTTTCGTAACCCGAGGCACCACTGTATATATCTAGTAACCAGTTTTATCTGTTTATCTATATTATAGAGGAATAACACCATGTATATGTTTTGTAAAAGTCAGAGTAACACAGACATAGGAGGAAACATATTTATAGAAGACTATAAGAGACACAAAAAGAACAATTTGTCCATTGCTAGTAGTATACAATGAAGAATTTTTTTAACACTTAAAAGGTTGACAAGTGTTATTTGGCATAAGCTTTTATGGCCTGCAATCCATTTCATCACATACATGATGAACATCAAGCTGAAGTGGGCTCTGTTCTTGAAAGCTTATATCAGATAAAAGTTGTCAGCATTTTCTTGCCAAAGGATTCTTTTGTGCTGCAACAATAATTGCTACCCTTCCCCATCAGTTCTTTATTATCATGATTGCACTACCTTGGCTTTAAAGGGAGAAAAGAAAGAGCGGGTGGCATAACAGAATAACAGGAAAGCATGTAATGTATAGGATTCCTTGCCTAAGAAAACTTCATGGGATCACCATAAGTCCATAGCCAACTTGAAGGCACACCCTACAGATGCTAATAGCATGATGCCGAGTTTAGAATTGATGATATTGCTACTTAAAGATAGTGCAAAGCAAGTGAAAGTGGAGGCCTGAGGGAACAAAAAAGGAAGAAATTTGAAAGTATAGACCAGAGAAAGGAGATTCAGATTTGGAAAGGAGAATAGAGGGAAGAATCAACTAGACTTCCAGCCTCTGTTTAAAGACTCCCAAGGAAGGAGACCCCCACCACACTCCAAGGAAGTGTGTTTCACTGTTGAATAGCAATTACTGTCAGAAAATTCCTCCTAATGTTGAGGTAGAATCTCTGTTCCTGGAGCTTGCATCCATTGTTCTGTGTTCTAGTCTCTGGAGCACCAGAAAACAAGCTTGTTCCATCCTCAATGTGAAACCTCTTCAAATACTTAAAGAAGGCTATCATATCACTCCTTAACCTTCTCTTCTCCAGGCTAAATATCACCAGCTCCCTAAGTCTTTCCTCACCATTTTAGGTGCCCTAATTTGTCAATATCCTTTTGAATTGTGGTACACAGAACTCTAGGTGGGGTCTGACCAGGGCAGAAGAGAGTGGCACTATTACTTCTCTTGATCTAGACACTATACTTCTATTGATGCAGCTTAGCATCGCATTGGGCTTTTTAGCTGCTGCATCACACTGTTGACTCATGTTCAACTTATCGTCTACTAGGACTCCTAGATCCCTTTCACATGTAGTCTCCTTAAGTCACATGTCTCCCATCCTATATCTATGCAATTTGTTTTTCCAACCTAAGTGCTGTACCTTACATTTCTGTGTGTTGAAATTCATTTTATTAGCTTTGGCCCAGCTTTCTAGTCTATTCGGGTCATTTTGAATTTTGACCCTGTCCTCTGGGGTATTAGCTACTCCCCTCATTTGGTGTCATCTGCAAATTTGATAAGTATGCCCTCTATTCTTTAATCTAAGACAATGATACAGATGTTGAATAGCATTAAGTTCAAGACAGAACCCTGTGGCACTTCACTGATCACTTCTCTCCAAGGTGAATAGGAGCCATTACTGTGCACCTTTTGGGTTTGGCTGGTCAACCAGTTACCAGCCAAACCCAAATCCATGTAAAAGTTACCTTGTCTAGCCCACATTTTACAAGTTTATTTGCAAGAATGTCATGGGGAACCTTGTCAAAGGCCCTACTGAAATCGAGATATGCTATATCTACAGCATTCCCTTTGTCTACCAAGCTGGTGATTTTATCCTCCCCCATCAGATTATTTTGGCATTACTTGTTTCTCAGAAACCCATGTTGACTTTTTGTGATTATGGCATTCCCTTCTGAATATTCATGGACTCTCTGTTTAATTATCTGCTCTAGAATCTTTCCTGGTTCTGCTGTCAGACTAACTGGAAGATAATTGTTGGGATCCTCTTTTTTTCCCCTTTTGAACATGTGGACAAGGTTTGTCTTCCTCTAGTCTGCTGGGACTTCTCTTGTTCTCTAGTAGTTCCCAAAGATTATTGCCAATGGCTCTGAGATTACATTTGCCAGCTTTTTTAATACCCTTCGATGTAGTTCATCTGGTCCAGGAGATCTAAATTCATTTAGATTATCCAGGTATTCCTGTACTACCTTTTTACTTATTCTGAACTGGATTTCCCATATTGTGTCCTCTGCTCCATTTTCCTCAGGTTGAGCACCCTTTTCCTTTTGTAGAAGACTAAGGCAAAGAAGGTGTTGAGTAATTCTGCCTTTTCTATGTCTCCTGTTAGCATTTTGTCATCTTCTCCACGTAGCGGCCCTACCATTTCCTTCTTCTTTTTCCTGTTAACATACACACACAAAAAAAACCTGTTTTATTGTTCTTAACCTCTCTAGTCGAGCCTGAGCTCATTCTGCACTTTAGTTTTTTCTGACTTTACCCCTACACATGATCACTATCTGTTTGAATTCCTCTCTGGCGACCCCCCCCCCTTTTCCATTTCTCATTCATGCCCCATTTCAAATGTAGCTCTGTTGAAAGTTCTTTAGTCATCATCCTGGTTTCTTG
>NC_056524.1:137873318-137874461 GCF_019175285.1 Sceloporus undulatus | reverse complement strand
TGTGTAGCGGTCTGTGGGTTTGTGATATAGTGTGGTGCTTAGATTTCCATTTTGTAGCCCTACTGTGGTGTCCAGAAAGTGAAATTGTTCTGTTGATAGTTCCAGACTGAGGTTGATAGTGGAATGGACATTGTTGAAACTTTGGTGGGATGTCTTGAATGAGCTTTAATTAATAAGTTCAAAGTTTTATGTGAAATTGAATGGAAGACATAATGAACAACTGAGGGAAGCAACTGAACTGTAATGTACAAAAATTATTCAGATCTGCTTTTTGAAAAGCATACACCCATAAAATCATAGAGTCATAAAGCAGAAGAGTTCAAAAAGATCCTAAGAATCACCATACTCAGTGCCTTGTCAATGCAACCTGTACTTAAACATTCAAGAATGGTTTTCCTCCAATAAATAAAAAGGAGGCATTCTATGCTAACAGTGTGAGTACATGCCCTAAACATCATGGGTAAACAAATATATAAGGGGACTAAAATATCCATGACAATAAGGAAAATAGATTTCTCTCTCCCATATTTCTGCCCATCTAAAATTGTCACCATTTCTATCCATTAGAAATCTCTCTCTCTCTCTCCCTCTCCCTCCCTCTCCCTCCCTCTCTCTCTCCCTCTCTCCCTCCCTCCTCCTCCTCTCTCTCTCTCTCTCTCTCGCTCTCTCTAAGCCCTTTTCTGTATAAGATTTTGTGTCAAGTAGCCAATAGGGTATAGCGTCAGACAGAGACAGCCAACAGACCGATATTGAGAAACTAGTTACAAGTAAAAGACAATTTCAATATGAATTATAAAGAAATGCCTATGAAAGGCACCAAAGATCCACAGGGGATTTTTATTTTGCAAGAAAGTGTTTACTGACATGGAATTTCTTCAAATAGTGGAAAGGGCACAGAGTATCCAAGGAATGTGTATTTTGCAAGAAAGTGTTTACTTATATGGAATTCTTTCAAATGGTGGCAAAGCCACAAAGCATCTAAGGCAGTGGGCAAATTTTAGCCTTCTTTCAACTTTTTTCTCATGTATAGTGCTTGAACATGTATGCTCTATGTGCAGCTTTCCAAGATACACACAGACACCTTTGCAGGATACTCCTAAGAGTCAGGCTTTCCAATCACTGTATCATTGTCCCCAATTGTAC
>NC_056524.1:137866559-137873218 GCF_019175285.1 Sceloporus undulatus | reverse complement strand
ACAATAATTAATTTATTCTCGATTTCTGTGAAGTTTACTTTGAAGGTCTTGATTTGACAACAGGCTTGGTTTGATCCTTTCTGCATAAAGTTTCTCAAATTCAGTAAAACATTAAAAAAAAAACACCTTAAGTTGTCATCGTGATCTTTCCAGATGGATCTTTCTGGCAAGTAGTTCTTTTTCCTCCTCCATCCATGCTGTTGTAGAAATTAGTTTGGTTGTAACCGGCTCAGCTATGACTGTAACTCTTAATTAATTAGTCATATGACTATAATTCTTCACTAATGCATCACAGAAGCAGAGTGAGCAGCCAACAATTATTTTACACAAGAACAGTTGGATCACCTAAACATTAACTTTGGCCCTATGTCCAGAGTACACCACAGTAGATGTATAATACATTAAAATATCATGCAATAAACAGATATTAAAATCTTTGGATTTTTTTAAAAAAAATCTTAGCCTGAAATCAAAATAATGCTAGTACCCATGTCTATGACCCTGGCTTAAGAGAGTATTCAACAAATGAGTACACTACAACCATAGAAAATTGAGTTCTTCTGTCACACTGATCTTGGGTGAAGCTACCTTGGTATGGTATGCTGCTTAAACTACCTGTACTATCTCTTATTCCAAATGTCTTAAGGATGCTCAGATGCCTTGCTCATTAGTGAGAAAATGATTCCATCTGTTTTTGTAAAGAACTAGTATGGATGCAGAGATTTTAGACAGTTGATTAGTTAATTATGTTTAGTTGATCTATGTCCATTTTTTCCTATAAAAATTATGTATAATTATTGTGGATTTTTATAAAAAACATTACTTCATTTCATTTCATTTTGTTACTTTGTTCTTCTTGGTCCTCCATTTTGTCTGTGCAGAATTATGGTCTTGAGATTTGCTTTACTAATAGGTCCACAATTATTTTCCTATTTTGTACAAGACCTGGGTTAATTGTTTTCCTTTTTTCCTTGTATATTTTTTTGTATGGTTTTATATTTTTAAATTGTTTTGTTTCTTGTTACATCTTTTAAATAAGTGTACTTCCATAAAAACATAACTGAACATTAAAGTGAGGATCATCCAAGCCATTGAATCACTATGTACAGATGTGGAAAATGGACAGTAACAAATGCTGATAGGAAGAAAATCAACTCATTTGACATGTGGTGCTGGAGAAAAGAACTGAGAATACAATGTACAGCTAAGAATACAAACAAATAGGTCCTAGAACAGATCAAGCTGGAAGTCTCTCTGGAAACCAAGATCATTAAATTGAGGTTGCCAGTCTTTGGCAGCATCATGAGGAAAAATGAATCACTAGAAAAACCAATGATGCTAGCAAAGGTGGAGGGCAGTAGAAAGAGAGGAAGACCCGATGTCAGATGGCTAGACTCCACCAGGGAAGACATGGGCCTGGGTCTGCAGGCCCTAAACAGAGAGGTTGAAGACAGGGGTAACAGAGATATCTCATCCGTAGGGTCACAATGCAATGAACCCATCTCAAGGGCAGTTAACAACAAGAAGCTTCAATATCATTTGACTTAGGTATATGTACATGAACATAAACCTGGTTTTAAATCCTTATCTGAATTGTTGTAGTACTGAATACTGCTGGCAAATTTTGCTTATTGTTTTGACTCCAGCAGCTGCTGGAGATGGCCCTTTCTTGTCATGGTCTGGATTTCTCTTGGTTCAAGTTTAGGATAAAATAAATTATGGCAGCAGATCTATCTTGCAAGAATGTTGTAGACTGCTTACCTGTCCGGGGGTGGGCTAAAAGTGGTCAAACTTTAGATAATGCTTAAGTTAGTTATCTAAAGATATCAACTTAGCATACTATTATCTTAGGTTCCATTGATTTCAGTGGTTCTGCTTTACTTCTGAGTCCGGAGGCATTCTATGCCTATTTTTCTACATTGTGGTATATGGTCTTGAGATTTGCTTTACTAATAGGTCTACAATTATTGTTTATTGTGCATAATGTAGAAAATCCCCCCCAAAGTGATTAGAGGTGTGTCATCCAATGTTTGCATAATGTACATGCACACAAAAAAGATGTCTAGATCTTTAAAAGTCAATGAAGTCTCAGATTTATTTATTGATAAATGTCAGAAAATATATTCAACAATAAACAGCGGAGAAAACATTCTCCTCCACTGTGCGTGTATATATATGTGTGTGTTTGTATGTTATATTTCTTGGATTCTGCTATAAATGTCATTCTGTTTAATTCTAAAGAGACAACCTTGGAAGCCCCAGTAGAATTTGCCATGAGTGAAATATTTCTAGAGTGGTACTCAGGATGGAACAATATATCCTTGGCAGGTTTATTAGCCCAAGTCAAAGAACGGCATGCCTATCATCAAATTTTATATGTACACTTCCTCCTGCTGTCCCTATATCTGCAGTTCTGATGTACATTATATATTTCATTATTGTCAAAGAAGTCTGTCTTGAACATTCAAGTGGTTAAGTGAGGGAAAGTGTCTCCCCAGAGTTTTCTGTTTATATTTTAAAATGTCATAGCAACTTATTGATCACATAATTAAGGTAGGGTGCATTTTCATTGACCCTCTATACAATTTATCCTTATAAAAAGGATCTAGGCACCAAAATATTAACTAGAAATTGTTTTTAAAATCACCATCACTATAAATAGTAACCTGTTTAGTACAAATGCACTAACTGGCACTAATAATGTGCACAAATAATCTTCATGAACAATAGAAATGTGTAGGATTTCAGAAATGTTCTGTAATTTGGTTATTGTTCAGAGTCATTACCAGTGTCACAATGTTTTCCAGGAACCTTCTGTGATTTGTGAATGATGGAAAGTGTATAGTTTTCCAACTATATTTCAAGCAATCCTGAGTTTCTTTAGTGTCTTCTCAGGCGTTTCCTAGTGAGAAAATTGATAAAAGTGGGGCATCATCTTTTAAAGGCTACCAGATAGCGCCACATACTGATCTTCTCTTACAATGTCCATATGCAGACATTATTTGATGTGCCCTAGAATGGATTTTCCATACCTGTGGAGAAGTTCTGGGACCCAATAGTCTTGGCCAGTAGCCTTATGTTCACTCGAACACTTTTTAGAATTTCCTTCAACAAGGGGCCACTAGCAGACCAGTTTCCATGAAAATGGTTTCCAAGCTGAAAACTTGGAACTGGAAAGAATACCATATATACTTGTGTATAAGTCGATCTCATGTATAAGTCAAGGATAGGTTTGGGGGGGGCGCGGAATGATGGATTTTGATATGACCCATGGATAATCAAGAGTCAAACTCAGGGCAGTGAACAAATGGAGGGGGGAAACACCACTTTCTAACCTTTCCCTCTCTGGACCTCTCCCAAGGGTCACAGTCTGGGCAAGCAAAATCTGGACACAAACCTC
This sequence comes from Sceloporus undulatus, assembly GCF_019175285.1. Lineage (NCBI taxonomy): Eukaryota > Metazoa > Chordata > Lepidosauria > Squamata > Phrynosomatidae > Sceloporus > Sceloporus undulatus. The sequence goes on along the minus strand of NC_056524.1, from coordinate 137,869,818 downwards.
CAATTTCCCTCCCTTCCCCACAACTTCCCCAAGGGATGGCTTGCAAAAAAAGGGGACACAGACCTTCGTTTTCCCTCTTTTCCGCACAACTTTCCCCAAGGCTGCTGGATTGCAAAAAGGGGGACACAGACCTCTTATTCCCTCCTTCCCCACCCACTTTCTTCAAGGCTAATGTCTTCCAAACAGGGGACACAGATCTCTGATTTCTCTCCCTTCCCCACAATTTCCCCAAGGCTGATGGTTTGCAAAAAGGTATATCATCTACCTATGTATAATTTCATTTTGTACACTTTGTTTATTTTAATATTTCACACACACACACACACACACACCACACACAACACACGATTTCCTTGATCAAAACAGTTGGAAAGCTGCAATAAAATACATTTTCTTGAGATATGGTCAAAATTAGGGTTGCCATAAGCAGGACCTCAAACCGGGACAAATGTAGGACAATGTTAGGACAACGATTTCAAATGTAGGACACATTTTATAAAAATGGAGGACCACAAAAAATTGATGCTTTTTAAAAAAATGTTAATATAATGCATGTTTCTTTAGGCATGATCAAAATGGAGGACATTTGGGCATTATTCCTAGACAGATGGAAAAAATGGACTTCTTTTCCTCCCAAACCACCCCCCTCCATTCCCTCCATTCCAACATAACAGCACATTTGGGCACTTCACGTGGCTTTACTTAACATGGCCTCTTGCATATTCAGAGGCTTATTCCATAATCAAACCCTGAGTTTAAACACTTAGCATGGTTAACATGGCTATGCAATTGAACATGTCAAAGTGGTTTCACAAGAAGTGGATTTGCCGTTTCAGGTTTCTTGCACCAACTCTACGTCTCAAAGTGTGTACTTAGTCAAAGGACTTTGATTTTTTTTTCACTGCACATGAGTTTTTAAAATCAGAGCAGCTAACATTGGCCATGCCTGAGAGCTGCTGATATCAATATCACCATCATCATCATCATCACCATCATTGTCACAACAAGGGAGACTTGTTAGCATCAAAGCAAAAAATACACCAAAACCACACTTGGAAGGTGACACTCTCTCAACTTCAGAAGCTGACTCATATCACACATCACACACACTATCATTGTCGAAGCAAGGGAGATTGTTAGCATTAAAAGCATCAAAAATACACAGAAAAAGGCACTTTAAAATGCATTTAAAAATACATTTAAAAAAATACAGCTTAGAAATGCACTTTAAAAATGCAGTTTAAAAACTACAGCTTAGAAATGCTTAAAATGCAGTTTAAAACTACAGCTTAGAAAGCACTTAAAAATGCAGTTTAAAAACTACAGCTTAGAATGCACTTTAAAATGCGTTTAAAAACTACAGCTTAGAAAGCACTTTAAAAATGCAGTTTAAAAAATACAGCTTAGAAATGCACTTTAAATGCAGTTTAAAAACTACAGCTTAGAAATGCACTTTAAAAATGCAGTTTAAAAAATACAGCTTAGAAATGCACTTTAAAAATGCAGTTTAAAAAACTACAGCTTAGAAATGCACTTAAAAAATGCAGTTTAAAACTACAGCTTAGAAATGCACTTTAAAAATGCAGTTTAAAAACTACAGCTTAGAAATTGCACTTTAAAAATGCAGTTTAAAAACACAGCTTAGAATGCACTTTAAAAAATGCAGTTTAAAAACTACAGCTTAGAAATGCACTTAAAAATGCAGTTTAAAAACTACAGCTTAGAAATGCACTTTAAAAAATGCAGTTTAAAAAATACAGCTTAGAAATGCACTTTAAAAATGCAATTTAAAAATACATACAGTACTGCCTCTTCATCCTCCTCCTCCCTGGCACCAAAAAGGGGCAAAGGAAATGGCTCTTTCTTTCCCTCTGGCTGCAGCCCAGCCCAACAGAGGAGGACTCCTCCTCTAGTCTGGCTGGCCAATGGGGGCAGACTGGGTGGAACAGCCTCGCCCCGCCAGCCCTCATAGCTCAGGCCTGGAGAAGGACGGGCTGTTCAGCCCAGACTCAGAAGAGGAAGTCCTCCTCATAGCCATGTGCGAGCTCTGCAAGCAAGGGCCAGCAAAGGCAAACCTCGTCCACCCGGGACAAGGAGGAAACCGTGCAGGGACGCCCCTAGTGGTCAAAACCCGGGATTGTCCGCCTGCAGCGGCTTATGGCAACCCTAGTCAAAATCACTGCAAAATAACCCAGTTTGAGATTTTTTTAACTGCCCTGTCTAAGTGCTAGGGGATCATGGGAATTGTAGTTAATGTGGAACCAGAGCTCTCTGACAGAGAAGGCTAAATATGTCCAAAACTACATTCCCAGGATTCCTAGGACTGAGACGGGCAGTTAAAATGGCCTCAGACTGGATTATTTATCCAGTGTGTTTTGAACCTATTTGAGTTGCTTTCAGGAATGCATGTAATACAGCCTATGTCACCTTAAAGTGCACTTATGTCTCATTGAGTTCAACTATAAGCATAAGGCATATGATTTCAATTCTTTATTTTCTATCAGTTTTATTACTGAATATTTTATGGATGTTGCATCTAATCATGACTTTGCATGTTATGCAAAGAAGATGTATATTCCCTGACAACTTCTTCTCTTCTGTTCCATTTCACTGCTCTCTTGCTTCTCCTGTGTTCCATTTCATCTTATCTTTACAATTGTTGCTGTCATTATTTATTATACAAGGGAATTTATATGGCATTCTCCACATTCATCTCATTGATTTCATTCTTATTTGAATGAAACAACGTTTGAGTGATTACTGCTATAATCTTTTAAACAGTCTATGGACCAAACAACAGCATTGTTTGTTTAAATAACAAACAACAATAACACAACACAAAAACAAGCCAGAGCATGCAGGTTGGTCTGACTTTCATAATATTTTCATGATAAATCTCAAAAATATCAAATATGGGCAGAATTAGTCATAAAATACAGTGTGTGTGTGTGGGGGGGGAGTGAGTAAAATCCAAAATGTTCTTTAGGGGATAGGCTAAATAGTAGATAATTGGGTCAAAAGCTTCCAAAGCCTTTACTGTGGCCCCATCAATAATACACCAAGTTTGATGATTCTGAGATCAGAGATGTGAATTATATAGCATAACAGATAGAGATATGAAATTATAACACTAAATATAGGCATTATATGTGCTTAATTATAGATAAGTAGATATTCTGCCTATATAATTTGTATGATTGATGCTTTCATCATACAGTAAACCAGATGGCTTAATTAGGTCTGTTGGTAAAAGTATCGT
>NC_056524.1:137792524-137866534 GCF_019175285.1 Sceloporus undulatus | reverse complement strand
GTCTAAGAGCACTAACAGGGACACGCTACCCCTGTCCATGCCCAGACGGAGATCATCGACCAAGGCGACCATGACAGTCTCAATTCCATAGCCCGCCTGGAAGCCAGTTTGAAATGGGTCTAAAAAATCAGTATCATCCAAGACCGATTGAAGCTGAATGGCAATTATATTGGCGGGTTACAGACTACCATAAAGTACGCGCTCTGCGCGTACTAGGGTTAGGAAGGGCCGTATTAGGGTTAGGAAGGGTCTTAGCTTCCTAACGGCCCTTCTCCGTAGTACGTGCAGAGCGCGTCGTAAATGGCAGCGCCCATCCACATGGGCACCGCCATTTTGACGCCTTGGATGCATAACGTCCAGATGTGTCACGGAGCCCCTCGTGGCACCACTTCCACGTTTTGAATAGGAGCGCCATTTCGGCGCTCCTTTTTCGCTGCACCGGGAAGCCTCGCGGTCTGGCCGCTAGGGCTTCCCTCCGCAGGATATGGCGGTGGAGGGAGAACGGCCACTTGAGAGCGGTCTGTAATGGGCCATCATTTCATCTTCCCATTGTGCGGCTCTGCAAGTGGTGTTCCACAACCCAAAACCTAGCCTCATGCTCCCCAAACTACCCCATGTTTTGTCAGATATGAACTGTATTCTGTCATGACATGTCTCAGGGCATTTCTCATAAGGATAACAACAGGATAACTTGTTTTACAACTATATTGTACTGGCTTTACACTAATATTACTCTTTCCTTCCCCATATTCCTTTTTAAAAATTAGATTGTACACATTTGGCTGGATGGGGTGTCTCTTTTATTTGTTTTATTCTGTGAAGTGTCATATATATTGATGGCACTAAATAAACAGATGGTGGTGATGATGATAAGGATGGGTGATTTAAAGCAGAAATTCTGGCTGCTGGAAAGCCTAATAGGATTATAGAAATACAATGCTATTCAATCCATCTTTTTAAGATTCCACCTGAATTGGAAAATATGTAGCACAAAAGCTTTGGAAGAGCATTGCCAATTTTTGTTGCTGTGTGCCTTCTAGTTGTTTCTGACAGATGTCAAAGTTTAGTTTTGCAAAGTTTACAGGCACAGGAAGCCCCCCCCCCAAAAAAAATAGGGGGGTTGGAGTGTCTGTCAAGGCACCTTACATGGCAGCCTGAGAAAGGCTAAAAAAGATAAGGATGATTGTGGTTGCAGCACAATTTGCTGCTACCCTGCCTTCTTTCAAGATATTATCATCAACCACAGGTGCTCCTGATCTCTTCAGTTCCTACACCAGAGCATCAAAAGAGGATGCCCTGGTTATCTAAACCCCACGCCTCAAGAGACTTAAATGATTAGTTAAAAAGTAATTGATGTTGCGTCTTCCAGGCACCACCCAAGTCTGAAGACAGATGTAAGAAACAGCTGATTCATTAAATGCAAACTCACAATGGAAATACTAACCTGCCTTCCATAAGTGCTTGCCTTCAAACCCACTTAAGATCCCAATTACATTTTCCACCCCACACACCCACAAAAGAAATGAACAACAGAAGACAAAAAACCATCCTGCACAGGTCATTGCACTGTTTCCCACACTGGTCCCATTAACACTGCTCAGCAGCAGAGGACCACCTCTGTCTGCAATTGTCCCAGGTCAGAAACAAACTCTTCTAGAACATGGCCACATAGCCTGAAAAACCCACAAAAACTATGTCCCAGGTTCAATTCCCAGTCTCTCCATGTGAAGCTACAATATAGTTCCATAGTAAAGGAGTAAAAAATGCAGAATAAAATCAATATGCACACATTTAAATGATTTTAAGAAAGCATAAAGCTTAAGCAATACCAATGAGCCCCAGGGAATGGCAAACCAGTGCAGAGAGACAGAAGCAAATTAATATTTCAATCTTTACATTTCTAGTCCCCCCCCCCCCCAGAATGGGCTGGAAAAGGCAAGAACTGGCCTTTCAACTATCCAGATGTCACTGCTTACTATATTGTCTCTTGGACTGTAGGTGCCAAAAAATTCCACAATTTGGACATTGACTACATTGGGGCTACTTCCTGACTTCAGGTGAATTAGTGCCTTACCATTCTCAGATTTTATATTTCCTGTTGTTCTTATGTGTCCTTAAAGTCCTCAACCAACCTTTAGGCAAATCTATTATAGAAGAGAAGTTTAAGAGGTGATATGATAGCCCTGTTTAAATATTTGAAGGGATGTCATGTTGAGGAGGGAGCAAACTTGTTTTCTGCTGCTCCAGAGACTATATTGCGGAACAATGGATGTAAACTACAGGAAAAGAGATTCCACCTCAACATTAGGAGGAACCTCCTGACAGTAAGGGCTGTTCGACAGTGGAACAAACTCCCTCAGAGTGTAATGGAGTCTCCTTCCTTAGAGGTCTTCAAACAGAGGCTGGATGGCCATCTGTCAAGAATGCTTTGATTGTGATTTCCTGCATGGCAGGGGGTTGGACTGGATGGCCCTTGTGGTCTCTTCCAACTCTACAATTCTATGATGTTCTCTGCAAGATTTGTTCACAGGGTGGTTGCCACTGCTGCCCTCCAAGGTTGAGAGAGAGTGACTCGCCCAAGGTCACCCAATGATTTTCCATGGCTGTGTAGAGATTTGAACTCTGGGAGTTTCCTGCACAAATGACCATGCTAATTTGGCCCCTGGTGAGAATAGAGTTCAACACTATCTGAAGGACCACATGCTTGCCATCCCTGATGTACACAGTGCTAACCAAGATGGGCCAACAATCTGATCTAGGACATAGTACACACAGGTTGAGTCTCCCTTATCTGAAATGCCTGAGACCAGTGTGTTTTGGATTCTGGATTTTCCTTTTAAATTTTGGAATACACATATTTGCATATATGTACATAATGACAGGCAAGCCAGCATGGTGTAGTGGTTTGAGTGCTGGCCTATTATTCTGAAGACCAAGGTTCAATTCCCAGCTCAACCATGAAACCTATTGTGTGACCTTGGGCAAGTCACATGCTCTCAGCCTCTGGGAAAGGAAATGGCAAACCTCCTCAGTACAAATCTTGCCAAGAAATCCCATTAGGGTTGCCATAAATCGGGAACAAGTTGAAAGCACACAACAGCAACATAATGAGGTATCTTGAGATGGGACTCAAGCCTAAACACAAAATTCATGTATGTTTCATATACATATTATAAACATAGCCTAAAGGTAAATTTTATACAATATTTTAATAATTTTGCACATGAAACAAAGTTTATGCACACTGAATCATTGGAATGCAAAGGTGTTACCATCTCAGCCATCCTCATTTTGTTTTTTTGGCATATTTCAGATACTGGAACTGCAGGTAAGGGAGACTCAACCTGTAGTTTCCTATGTTCCTAACTGCAGCCCCAATCAGCCCCATAGAGACACTTCAAGCTGCTCCACTGAATGCTCAGTTTCCCATTTTTAAAGGCCCATTTAGTTTGTACTCTTTCTGCTCGCAGGGATAAGGAAGGTAAATGCCAAAAGACTCAACTTTCTCTGTACATCTGCTCCAAATCGATCGGTACTCAGCACTAATCATTTAGACGCCATGCATATTTATATTTTATTAATGTTCTCTGATTAAATAAATCAAAGCCTCTTACATCCCTGGCATTTAGGTGTGCACACCTCTTGTTGCATCAACAACATGACGCCTCAATATTTCTTACCCACCCCATGTCCATAGTGTTGTTTTCCACATGGGAGGGAAATCTGACATTATGGGATGGTACTAAGGTTACCAGACTGAACACTGGAGAGGGCTCTTGCACCTTTTATGCTTTGTATAGAAGACAGAATTTCATTAAGTGATGCTTCTGATACAACCAGGTAATAAGCAACACCTGCTGAAATTTCCTCTTCTACCCAACTCTTAAAGGTATAGGAAACCTCTCCAATTTTCAATCTGGTGACCCTAGTTGACACATACTTACTGAGTAGTGCAGTGTAGCACTTTGAATGTTCTTACTAGGACTTCAGGAGACCAAAGTTGAAATCCCCACTGAGCTATGGAAAAACTCACTGGGTGACCTTGACAAGTCACATTCTCTCAGCTTCAGAGCAAGGCAATGACAAACCTTATCTGAATAAATATTTCCAAGGAGACTGATCACATGAACTTTTAAGATTGCCATAAGTCAGAAAATGACTTGAAGGCACACTACAACAAACACACCTACTAGACTAAAGCCAAATGCTTTAAAATTACAACAGATGTCATTTCAGAGCTATAAACTCCTTCCTAATGAAAACATGGATTTATCCAGAGAAAGAGAGAGTAGTTGCAGCATCTTCCTGGGAAGAATCTGAAAGGAGATCATTTTGTTTTGTTAACTAAAGATAAAAGGATCTGAACTTGAGACTTTGTGGTCTACCACAGAGCTACAACTACCTCCCGTAAAGCGGCTGAATCAGTAGCATTTTATTGGGCTTCAATGAGTTATGACAAATCTACTCTGCAAGACAAAAACAACAACAAAAAGGAAGGATAAGATCAAGTCTAAGGGCCCTTTGTACCTTTGCGTCATCAAGGACAGATTTCTAACCAGCGTAGCAAAATCACCATCTCCACCATCTCCCAGATGTTACCATTGTGCAATTACATGGGATGTTGCAGCTTCCCTTACACAGCTGTCCCATATGAAGCCTCAACCAGATGAAAGGATGTGGGCATTAAGTATTTAAATATTGCCTCAGCTCACTACACACATAGTTGCAAGTCTTTGGTATTCCAAACTCTCTAAAAATATGATTCCATACCTCCTCCTTTCCCACCCTAGGCTATGGGTAGAAAGTACATTTTTATCTACAAGGTCATAGGTTGAGACAAGTCTCTGAATTATAGTTCCCAAAAAAATGAATCCAGGAACTGTGGGAATTGTAGTTCAGAGGAAAGAAAATAAAAGAATGTTAAGCACTAAAGCAAACAACACCTATAGTGGTATCAAACTGATGTAACTATGCAGATACACTAAAGTAAAGACTTCTGTTTAGACAGGCATTTGATGATTACTTGCATAAGGCCCGTCTCTCTCAAGCAATGTGCTGCATCTTACTAATTGTTACACTGATGTGTGTGTGTTTAATGGTGTATGCTTTAATCTGGTTTTACTTTTTTGATCTTTTTATCTCTCTTTAACTTTTGTATTTTGTGAATTTTTAACTACTGTATATACTCATGTATAAGTCTAGAAATTTAGGTAAAAATTGATCCAAAAAACCTAAGTCAACTTATCCACAGTTCAATGTAAGTACTGTTATATATAACCATTCCTTGATGAGAGGCAAGAGTTTAATCTGTCTTGGAAGCATTGAACCCCTTCCACTCTCTCATCCATCCAGCCTTTAGTATGAGCACAAATAATTATGCCTGCTGGAATTTTGTAAGTTCATCGGCATTGTTTTCCTTTGCTTTGTCCTTTATCCTTAATTTTGGCCCCAAAACCTGCCCTTGACTTATACATGAGGTCGGCTTATAGTCACATATATACAGTGTGTGTTTTTAAATTTGTTACAAGCTACTTTGAGTCCTGAAAAGGAAAAAGTGGAATAGAAATAATGATGATTAGGCAGCTCCAACAGTAATCCAGAGACTTCATCAAGACATTAAAGCAGCCCAATGCTAAAAGAAAGAACACTGAAGTATATAACTAAAACAGCAGAAAGTCAAGGTTGAGTATTCCAAAAGAGAAACAGGATAAAGGAATAATGAAGAAAACACAGGCGGATGGAGGAGGTAAGGCTGACAGCAGTACAATGCCCTCAAACATTTTTTATTCCTCAGCATCTACTTTCTACTTCTAGACTGTGATAGTGAAAGAATTGGGGCCAGTTCAGACAATCTCTGCTCAGATTAATCTCAAAGGGCAGACTATGCCAGGGAAAATGCAGACCCAATCTCCATGATTAGCAAACTATAGTTTTCCAAAATGCCCCAATTTTCTGGCTAAGATGAAATGACAAATATAGTTGGCCTGGATGGAAAGAGGAAACAGAGAGAAGGACATGGACCTCACTACAGCTTTCTCCTAATTATCAGGCATTAATTCTAATTTCAGGAGGGTAAGAGGTATTGCAGTAGGCGCCAATGTGCTATAATGGTTTGAGTTTTGGACTACAACTCCAGAGACCAAGATTCAAATCCCTACTTGCCCATGGAAACCTACTGGGTGATTTTGGGCAAGTCACACTCTTTCAGCCTCAGATGAGGTAAGGGCATATCGCATCTGAACAAATCTTGACAAGAAAACTGTGACAGATTTGTGTTGTTGTTGTTGTTGTTGTTGTGTGCCTTCATTTCCAACTTATAGTGACCCTAAGGGAAACCTATCATAGGATTTTCTTGGCAATTTTTGTTCAGAAAGGTTAGCCATTGCTTTCCCCTGAGGCTGAGAGCATGTGACTTGCTCAAGGTCACACAGCGAGTTTCATGGCAGAGTCACAGTCCAATGCTCAGACCACTATGCCATGCTGGCTCTAGGGTCACCATAAATCAGAAATGATGTGAAGGCAGAAAGCCGCAACAACAAAAACAACAATGTGTCTGGTTAACGAGATGCCCACCTGCAGTCCTCTTAGGTCACAGAGACTGTAGCAGGAGACCCAAATAAGAGCGCTCTGGAATAAGCTGGAAATCAGAGAAAACAGGTACAGAACTGGTAGGCAGTGGGTAATGTGCATTTACAAGAAGTTAAGAGCAATAACCAGCAACCATAAATAGGCTATGAGTTCATCCCAAAGGGTGGAAGTGCAAAAAGTGAGTTAGTGGTGAGTGCTGAGATCCAGGAGCACAACAACAACAGGCTTCCTTCCTTCCACTTATCAAACAGCAGAATTAAAAAAGCATGTCGGGTTGACCTCCAGGTCCCAACTGGCCACTTCTCCTTCCACAGTGAAAAATCAATGAGGTTCCAGAGAGGCATCTCTTGCAGACATCTTTTTGGGGGGATTAAAACTTCAATAATCTTCCAACCAGCATGGGTACTCAGGCTGGGGGAAACTAGAATGTGCTGTCCCAAAAAAGTATAATGTTCTCAGTTCTACTCTCTTTATCAAGATGAACACACCAAGCTGGAGAGAAGATGGGAAGAGCCTCACTTCTCCAACCTGAAACAGGGATAGAAGTTTGCCTCTGTCCAATTTTAGTGTCTGACCTGGGTTCAAATTACTGCTCAGGTGTGGAAACCTACTGGATGACCTTGGGAAAGGTTCTCACTCTCAGCCTTGGAGTAAATTGGAAACAACTTGAAGGCACAACAAACAATGCTCTAATAGGCACAAAAGTCAAGCAACCATATGGTATCTCCTCCTCTGTGAGATGAAATGATGGAATATGTGCTCAAGTTCATCTCCAAAGATGCTACAAGTGGTTAAGGACAAAACCTTCCCTCTCAGTTCAGAAGCATATTCTAGAGAGACGTATTCAATTTTATTATAATCTTTGTGGACTTTATATAGCCAATTGCCTAAAGAAAGCATGACTCCTCTCAAGGTGCAGATGCATTTATGTTCTGCTAGCAAATGATTGACTACTGTGTGAACAGGATGCTGGCTTAAATAAGCATTTGGTCTGATCCAATAATGACTCTTCTTATGCTGTCTGAGAAGGTGACAAGCAAGCTTTATAACACTGGGTTTCCTCTTTTTATTGGTCCTCCAGGAGGTTTGGACTTCAGCTCCCATAATTCCTGCCTGTTGGACGAGTTGACTGGGGCTTCTGGGATCTGAAGTCCAAAACAAATGGAGGACCAAATGTTGAGAACTACCGTACTTCTCTAAATGATGGAGGGCTATGGCTGGGTTAATCATCATCCTGGACATCTAGATGTTGTGGAGATGCTTATATACTTGTAGTCCACAGCATATCAGACGGGGGAAAGGCTGGAGATGACAACACTGGACTAAAGAGATAAATGTTTCAGCTCAGTAGAAGGCAGCATCTCATGCTTATGCAGTTCAAGGATTGACAAAGTGCAGCCTACGGACCACACTCAAGTCCAAAATTGGTGGTCCCTGATACCCATCCAAAGTTTTTGGGCACTTTTTGCCCCCAAAACAATAAACCCAGATCAAAATCACTACACAACCAGCTGTTTCATCTTCCACCCATATGCCACAACTTTAACACACCCCAAACTGGTCAAAAATGAAACCAAATGTGATGTAACACCCAGTTGTGTCAGATCTTCTCAGTGTGGACTGTCAGGGGGCATGAGGTGAAAAATGAAACCTGCCCCATTCCGTACTTGCTCATTCCTGATGCCGCTTCCTATATATATATTCAACTATGTCAACTTCAAGTATAAGTTGAGGGCAGGTTTAGGGGCCAAAATTATGGAATTTGACATGACCTATGGATAAATCAAGGGTGAAACTTAGGGGCATGTAACAAAGTATGTAAAGGATGAAGCAAAGGAAAATGATGCCAAAGATCTTACAATATTCCAGCAGGCATAACTGTTTATGCTCACACTAAAGGCTGGTGCTTCTTTTAGGTGCTCCCAGGATGGACTACATCAGTGGTTCCCATACTTTGGTCCTCCAAATATTTTTGACTTCAGCCCCCAGAAGCCCCAGTCAATTTGGCCAACAGTTGGGAAAATCCAAAACATCTGGAGCACCAAAGTTTGAGAGCCACTGGACTACACTCTTGCCTTTTACCCCTTTACTTAGAGAAGGGGATGATTCCTCTTTTGATAAGAGTTGAAGAGTTGAATTCCTCTTTTGATAAGAGTATTCACATTGACCTGTGGATAAGTCAACCCAGTTTTTTGGGTCAATTTTAAAAATAAAATTTCTAGACTTATACATGAATATATATAGCAATCATTCCAACTTCTCTTACTCCATGATGCTCCTTTCCCCTGCCTTTTCCCTTTTCTTTATAAGACCCTTGCAAGTCCTCACCACCATCATCCCATGACAACCATGAAAGCCCACCCATGCTCTTCACCACAGATAATGCATCAAAGCAGGGAAACTCAAACCTGTGTTCTCAGCCAGAATGTTTAGAAGAAGATTAGATTCCTGTTGGGGAGGGAAGACACACACAGAGACCGGGAATGAGTTGCATTGTTCCTAATTGCGTAAGTTTTAAAATCTCATCTGACACACTCTGTGCTCTTACTTAAGAGAATTTTCTTTTGTTACTCTCATGCTCTGGGGGAGAGATGGGATGCTAATCCAACCCTCTAGAGATTTTGCCTGCTAGCAAATATCAGAGCTGGCATAATGCCATCTGTGTCAGAACTTTTCACAGAAGAGCGTTGGCATTAAACCAAAGAAAGAGGCTTTCTCTCCATCACCCCACCCTTTTGCCATCCCCGAAAAGCAATGGGAAATTTCACCTGTTAGATTTCTGCCTGTCACATAGCTGTGAAAGAAAAATGAGGTGAACTTATCATGAGGCTTTCTGGGCAACATTTATTCAGAGGGGGTTTGCCACTTCCTTCTGCAACTGGGAATGCATGACTTACTTGCCCAAGGTCATCCAGTGAGTTTCAGTGTCCGAACGGGGATTTGAACCCTGGTCTCCCAGAGTCATAGTCAACCACTAAAACAACTATACTACACTGGCTCTAATTGTGACCAAGCATGTAGTGGTTTGAGTGTTGAATTATGACTCTGGAGACCAGTGTTCAGACAAGTCAGACACTCAGCCTCAGATGATGGCAATGTCAAACCGGCTAGGAAGAAATATGCCAAGAATGCCCTAGGACAGGTTTGCCTTAGGGCCACCATAAATCAGAAATGACTTGAATGCACACAACAACAACAACAACAACAACAACAACAACAATGTATGCCCAAAAGTCATACATAAATATAAGGAAGACACCAGCTTTGCATCTTCTTCACTCCAGGTAGTTTATCTGATCATTCTCAAAAATATCCAACACCAAAGGGTGAGATGTTTCCATGAAACTCTATTCAGCCATCTATTTCAAGACAGTGAATCCAGGCTTATGCTCAAACTGCCAAACAGCACTCTGCGCTAAGCTCAGGAAAGTTGCTTTGTTTGCCTACAACTCCCAGAATCTCCAACTGGCTGGAGTTCTGAACCAGATTTGAGGGACATAAACATACTTCTTCCAAACTCTATCTGCCTTATAACTTCATCCATTCCCAAGAACTTCCCAAGAAAAAGGATAATGCAATGCCAAGTCACTATTCAGTGGAACAGAACAGCCCAATAAACACAGGGGGATAATTACTTAAGTTGTCCTTGTAAACAGCAGGAGTCGGAAGAAGGCTACATATTTTTTGCTGACAAGTACCCACTCTTCATCCTGCATTAGTCAGCAGGGAATAGGAGAGCACAGACAATGCCACTCTGTACAATTCAGGATTATGACTCAAGAGATTTTCTCTTATATATACAGAGAGAGAGGGGGGGGGGGGGGAAACTTTTCTTTCCCTATGATTCAGTTTTCAAAATTGGATTAGGAGTATCAGCAGCCATCGCACTGATCTCGCAGGACGCAGCCTCTAATCCTTTCAAGCGTTCTCTAGAAGCAGAAGGCAAACCCGGCTTTGCCATTTCATGGAGCCACCCCTCTGGCAGCAAAGGCCCAGCCCTGCCAGGAATCCACTTATACAAACAGAGTCTTTTCATTCCCCAATCTCCCAGCCTAGGCATCCAATCTGGGCTCTGATCAGCCATCCGCAAATGCACCGTCATGTGGCCATCAGTCACCCTGATCCACAAAAATACCGGAAAACCCGTGGGATCCATGTGAGTGACCTTTCACAGCAGCTCTGGCTCAGGCATACAAATGGCACAAACATTCACTCCCTCCCCACCCCACTTTCCCTGCTCCCTGAAAAAAGAAAAGAAGCAGCATCACAGCTCAGCCTTGCCAGCAAGTGAGATCATGTTTGCATGAATAGGAGGCTATTAATAGGACAGAGACAAGGCTAGCAATTATTTCATGGGGAACTGAGATGCTGATGAAAGGTGACTGCAAGACAGGCGCGGCAGCTATTTTACAGGAAATATTAGGAATGTTTCCCAGCCTGGCTGAAATGGGTTTTGGGAGAGAGGCACGGCCGAGGCTCAAAGATACACTGGCTGTCCTTATTCTTTTGCAACTCATATTCTGTTTGCAGTCACCTGGACTATGTATAGGCTTAAGCAATGGCTGCTTCCAGTGAACATGTGCTCAGGTGAGCAGCTGTGTCCTCCTACCTGAATTAAGAGCTTCTGCACCATAGAGAGAAAGAGGCAAGGTGAGAAAATTCAGACAGCTCACCTCCCTACATGAAACTTTGTTGTTGCATGCTTTCAATCCTATCCTATAGGTTTCTTGGCAAGATTTGTCTTGATGGGGTTTGCCATGCCATACCTGAGTAGAGAGCTCTCTGCACTACAGAGAGAAAGCAAGGTGAGAAAATTCAATCTCCCTGTATAAAACTTTGTTGTTGTGTGCCTTCAAGTGGAGGCAAACCTATAATATACCTTTCTTGGCAAGTTTTATTTAGAGGGAGTTTGCCATGCCCTTCCTCTGAGGGTGAGACACTGTGACGTGCCCAAACCCATCAGGATTCCATGGTTAAGCAGGGATTTGATTCCTGGTCTGCCAGATTTCTAGTCCAGTACTCCAAACGCTAGGCCACACTGGTATAATCACTAATCCTGGGGGGGCAGGATGAATAAGAAAGTATGGCTCATACACATATGCCTCTATGAACATGTCCTGGATGTATCAAATGAAGGATGTGAGGGAGCGTTGTTTTTTATGAAACAGGAAATCTGTAAGGGAGAGATGCAGCTCTCATTGCCAGCACAGTATCTGGAAAAAGCTACACCGGTTGCTTTAACCCAACCCACTCTTTTACTACGAGCTGGTAGAGCCGTCACTAGGGCTACATCTGCACTGCAGAAATAGCCCAGTTTGACACCAATTTAATTGTCATGGCTCAGTGATATGGAATTCTGGGAATTATAGTTTGTTGTGGCAGCAGAGCTCTCTGAGAGAGAAATGTCTAACAAAATTACAGTTCCTAGAATTCCATAGCACTGAGCCACAGCAATTAATAGCAGTAGCAACAGCAGCTTCATTTATATACCACTTCATACCACACTAAGCAATCTCTAAGCAGTTTACAACTGTAAACTACTTGCCCCCAACAAGCTGGGTACTCATTTTAGGGACTTCAGAAGGATGCCAGGCTGAATTGACCCTGAGCCTCTGGCTGGGATTGAACTCACAACCTTGTGGTATAAGAGTGAGTGGCCGTAGTACTGGCATTTAACCACTGTGCCACCAGGGCTCCTGTTAAGGTGTTGTCAAACTGGATTATTTCTGTAGTGTGGATGCAACCTAAATATAAGTTGTCATCAAGGCTGTGAATTCCCTCTGTATCATCCTGCCCCTGCCTTTAATCTGAAAAGTGGGAATACTCTGCAAACATGAAGGGGGTTAGACTCTTAGGTAGATCTAGCATGGTGTAGTGCAGGAGTAGGCAACCTTTTTGAGCCGGGGGCCGGGTTGCTGTCCCTCAGACAACTGGGGGGGCCAAACTCAAAATGGCGCCCAGAGCGGCGCAGAAGCTGCAGCAGGGGCGGCAATCGGTGGCAGGACTGGGCTGGGGCCGGTCCCAAGGCCTCGCCGGGCCGCATCCGGCCCGCGGGCCATAGATTGTTGACCCCTGGTGTAGTGGTTTGACCACTGGACTATGACCTGAGCCCAGGGTTTGTATCACTGCTTAGCCATGGAAACCCACTGGAACATCTCAAGCATCACACACCCAGCTTCAGAAAGCCCCTATGATAGGTTCACCTTACAATTGCCATAATTTGGAAACAACTTGATACAACAACAACAACAAAAAAATAGAATCATAGAGTTGGATGGATCCTCATGGACCATAGAGTCTAACCCCCCCCCCCATCTGTTCAGCCTCTTTGTTGGATATGTCCAGAGAAGGAGAACTTATCATTTCTCTAGGTGATTGGTTCCATTGCTGACCCACTCTTACTGCCAAGATGTTTCTTCTTATGTCCAAAATCTACTCTGCTGTAATTTAAAACCATTAGACCTAGTCCCATCCTCTAGGGATGAATGTCCAGGTATCCTCCTTTTCCAGGATATGTCCTACATTTCAAACTTCTGGGGCAGCAGAGAACAGATCTGTCCTCTCCTCTCTCTGATAGCCCCTGATGTGTTTAAAGAGCACAGCCATGCTAGCCCTTAGTCTTCTCTTCACCAAGATGAACATGCCCAGCTTCTTCAATCTTTCCTCATATGTTTTGTTCTCCATAGCTCTTATCGTCCTTGTTGCCCTTCTCTGAACTTTCTCCAACATGACTATATTCTTCTTAAAATGAGGTGCCCATAACTGAACCCTCCATAGGCCTCTGATCTAATCTGATATTCCTGTGTGAGACCTGAAGACGAGGCAATGGTTGCAAGTTAGATTTGAAAAACCCACCAGACACTCAAAACGTTGCATTAATCACATGGAACCCTGACAGCATTTTCAAGTTGCAATTCCAACAGATTAATTTACTAATTGGTCTCAGTTAGTTCCTTCATCAGCCAACTAATTAATCAAGTTCTAAAGTACCATAGCTCCTCACTACAAGTTCAGACACTTGTCACATACTGGGTGTTTCTGATTATATTGTTCATATTCAATCTGCAATAATTTATTAAACCGGTTTATTTGATCCAATGGTCTACCAAATCAAATCCCACCGACTCTTTCCAACTACTCCAGGAATGCACCATTCATAAATTCTGCAAAATCTAGAGCAAGTAGAGATGGAGTGATTTCTGGAACCTCAATACAAATGAATGCAGACACTGATCAACAATATTGATCAGCACAAATCTGCTTGGCAGCTTTAGGCAAGTTCTATCACACTATGGAAACACTACAAAACACAATATGGATCACAGGGATATGGACATCAAATGTTTTCAATCTATGTAAAATACTTTGAACACTAAAGAGCTCCAAATAATTGCTTATTACCACCATTATGGATCTATGCAATCCACACAGTGCACACACTCAACTAGGGGTAGGTGACCTATGATAGTTCCTAAGGTATAAAGACTAAAGACTCGCATCATACCTCACAACTGTTTACGCTAGCTAGGACCAATGGGAGGTTCAGTCCAACAATATTAGGGTAGGCCACATGTTCACCACTCTTTTTCACAGTACACTACAACAGCATATTAATTCCACTTTAACAGCCATGGCTAGATCCCATGGAATCCTGGGATTTGTAGTTTGGTTGCCATGACTGAACAAGGATTCGAACCCTGGTCTCCTACAGGCCTAGTCAAACACTCAAAACAACTACATTACACTGACCATGTCTTCTTCAGGTTGAAGAAGGAAGCATCCAATGCTTTCTGGTGGAGCTTTATACTGTGGCAGCACAATGTGGGATCCTGGTTTATGCAAATGAAGAATAAAAGAACAAAATGCTGGTATCAGACACAGCAATACTCAAAAGGCTGTGTGGGGTCACTTTAGTCTCTGAGGAGGCTTTGTCTGTGACCAGGTGGCCATCTGTGAACAAAAGAATATCAAAAAGCTTGGGCCCAGGGTACCTGGAGGACCGCCTCTCCCCGTACAATCCGCCCCGCGCACTTCGATCTTCAGGGCAGCTATTGTTAAGAGTTCCAGAGGTGAAATATAATTCCACCTCTAGGAGGGCTTTCTCCATCTCAGCCCCCAACCTCTGGAACGCGCTGCCCTTCGAGCTCCGCTCAGCCACCTCCCTACCTCAATTCAGGAAGGGGTTAAAAACCCATTTATTCGAACAAGCCTACCCTGACCAGTAATTCCCCCCCCCATGTCAGCACTGTCTTGCCGACATGAAATTTTTATTATTTTTATTGAATTGTTTTTAACGTATGGCTCTGTTTTTATATTGTTATTTCTTGTTGTTCACCGCCCTGATTTTCAGAAGGGTGGTATACAAATAAAATTTTATTATTATTATTATATTATTTTCTGTGACATCCCTCCAGATATTTAAAGGATCACTTTAACATGTTCTCATTTAACATTATTCCATAGAATGTTCCACAAAATATTTCCCCTTGCACTAAGTGTGGAACAGACATTGTGTACCATATAGGCATGTGGAGAAAAATACTATTGCTATGATTTTTGTTGAAGCAAAATAGCCTGTTGAGGAATCTCCATGCTCCATCCTGTCTTCAATGTGAGAGCAAGGTACGAACCATGCACCAACTCTGTAGCTAAGCACAAACAAAAGAAGGATAAGAGAAAAGCCTGATTTATCAGAAAGACACAAACAACCTTTATGATGCTGCTACTTTCATTATTCTATCAAATGCAGGAACCATTATATTTTTCCCTTTTTTTCATTTCACAAAAATATGCAAAAAAAGCTTTAAGAAAGAAATCTTTCTGATACTGATTATTTTTTTAAAAAAAAATAATAATGTGTTTTTATTATAAAGGGTTCTGGGGTGTGTGTGTGTGTGTTATCCTATAGTACATGTGATGAAGTCAAGATTTACTGCATTGTCCTGTTTCTTACCTGGGAATGTCAGAATTTTGTAACACGGGTGTTGAAGTTGAAACATCAAGCTCCTTTTCTCCTTCTCCTTCTGCACCTGGACTGGAAACCATTTCTTTACTCCATTAGGCTAGATGGATATTTCAACCCAACAACTGCATCTAAAATCCAATATGAGTTCCAGACGTAAGATGTGGAACTGGCAAGGTGTGGTATGAAGGTCATGCCCAATGTACAATGTGAATGTAGGTTTAGATGTGAAAGAGTTGCATGTGTGTCTGGCAGAGGAGGCTTTGCTTTCTTGAAGGTGAACATGTCTTTCTTCATTTTTCTTAAAGTCACTGGATAACAATTAATCCATTCTCATGGCATAGGAACTGAGGCTGACTGTTTTGTAGGATGCAATAGCAGGCAGTGCCTAGATTCAAAGGCCCTGCATTCTGTTTATGTTCAGGAACAGTTTCTTCCCCAGACAGTTTTCAATAAAAATATTCAGCACATGTGTATATGTGTGGGGAAGAGAAATTGCAAATTGGGCATGGAAGAATAATTCCCAGGATATTTTTTTTAAAAATGTATTTAAAAAGGTGTGTGTGTGTGTGTGTGTGTGTCTGTCTGTCTGTCTGATATCAAGCTTCTGATGGACCTTCACTTTTGCATGTCTTGTGGTTTAAAACAACTTCACTTTTTAAAAAAGCCACCCAAAGATGTGGAAAAAATTTACTTCATGTTTACAACTCTAAGATGGCAGATGAGATAGGCAAGAGGTGATCTCTGATCAGCCTGAGAATTTGACCCAGAATTCTCTGCAAAGTATAATTTTTGACAGTATGCAGTCAAGTCGACATGGAATAATTCACTGTGAAAAGAACAGAATGCTGCTTGAATAGATGATAGCATGGCGGGTAAGCAAGGAAGTGTAGTGTATAAAATGTAAAAGTCATCTTGAAAATGTTGCTTCATATAGAAAAGATCTGGAGGGTTTTGTGTCGTTCTTTCTTTTTTTTTAAGGAGGCTCTGCACTCAAATTGCCTCTTCTTTGCCATGTCGGAGTGACATTTTGATGCTTTGTAGAATTTTGCTAACAAGTATCAGAATAATTTCCAGGGTCTTTCAAACAGTTTTTGCTTGTCATTGCAGAAATACACTTTTTGTCTGCCTTGGCATTAAATTGCTCATAGTCATTTTGTCACCAAAACTATATCCAAATTGTGTGGGCTCCTTACACAAAACAGCTGACAGAATCCAAAAAAGACTTCAGATAAGAATGGCATGCAACTTTTCTAGGCGATTCTGTACCACCTAATGTAGGCACAAAGGCTGAAATCCTGTTGAAATCTGGCAGTGCAGAAAGCTCCATTACTGCTATAGATGGCTGTTCAGAATTCTTGCAGAAAGGCACTGCTTTACAGTGTCTGGCTGCAAAGGATCCTTAGAGCCAAGATATTATCAGAAGGCTTATAAGGAAAATTACTTACTGTATATTATGGCACATAACGTTTTTATAAACCTACCATAGCATCTTGGTGCTGCGGACAACTCAAAACCAGTACTGTTAGAAGAAAAAGCCAGATACACAGAGAAACAGCCTTAGAAGGAGGAAGGCAGGAGGAGGAATACAAAAGAGGATCAACTCCATGGATGAGGACCTTTGCATCTGGAGACATGATGATGCAGTTGGTAGCTGGCATAGCCTACAACCATTCCTCAGTGCCAAAGCTTTTCATCACTTTCTCCTCATTCACTTCCCTGACCTTGTTCTAGGGTGGAGGTAGGATTGACAGTGGTGACTTTTTCTCTTTCTGATTGGGGGTCTGATCGAGGTCCAGGGGGCTCCTACCTTTGCCATTGCCTCCTTCTGTGGAAGGGGATGAATAAATGCTTCACTCTCCTGCAGGGTTTCTGTTCAAACAACAGGTGCCAGTGCACAGTGTAAAGATACCAAGACTGTCAAACCATTCACTTTACAGACTGTTGTGCACACAATGTGCACTGGGCCCGTAACATACTGCTCCAAGTTTTATCAAACGTGAAATTTTGTAGATAAAAAAGTCCTTGCAATCTAAGGAATTTTGAAATGATTAGTCAAATTTCCCAGATGGAAGATTTTCCACAAATACTAATTGCCTTAATGTAATTTCGGTAATTACTTGTAATTCAGAATGGGTTGCTCTTTCATCTGTCAACGATAGTCCCTCTCAAATTGCCATACTCAGTGATGTTATGTCTTCTGCTTCCTAAGTGAGTTTGACTAGTCAATATGTTTTGTTTCTTTTTATCTTCAAATATATTATATTTTCTAGGAATGATGAAAATACACTAGGTGTATGTTTAAAGCAAGGTTTAGTCTGTAATAAATTTGTGTGTATGTGATTGCCAACATTCTTCAGAAGAGAGAAAAAAACATGAGTTACTTTAATGGCAAATGGGGATAATGGGGGGAAATCCTATGTAATATTTGAATGAGAAAATAAAGTGTATATATATATATATATATATATATATATATATATATATATATCACAGAGTATATATCACAGAGCCACCATTGTGTAGTGGTTTGAGTATTGGACTACAACTCTGGAGACTAGAGTTCAAATTCTCACTTGGCCATGGAAACCCATGGGTGACCTTGGGCAAGTCACACTCTTTCAGCTTCAGAGGAAGAGAAAGGCAAATCATCTCTGAACAAATCTTTCCAACAAAACACTGTGATAGGGTCACCTTAGTGTCTGCATAAGTTAAAAATGCCTTGAAGCCACACAGTGACAACTGGAGAAAATGTTGCATCAAAGAGAAGGAAACAGGAGTACAAGTAAAAAATCTCAGTTATATAATTATCTATGTATTTACTTAAGGTATTTTAATTATTTAATAATTATTTATTAATGGAATTTAAGAAATTATAAGCAATAATACAATAAAACATTGAGTTAGTAAACTAAAAACATAACAGGATCCAATGATATCAAAAAACCCTGATAGAATGGCCTATTCCATGAGTGTTTCATCATACAGAAAGGGGGGGTATTCATGAACAAGCAAAGAGCAGAATGACACTCTCATTCTGACACCAGAGGTTCAGGCAGTTACGCACCACACACAGCCACAGACTCTCTTCCTGGGGTGGTCGAACTCTTCTATATCTAACTCTTAGGAATCCTCCAAGCCAAAGTATTGTGAATGAGGTGGTATAGGAGTTTGTGCCTTTTTGACATTTGATTTCCAGAGTCTTACAACTCCTCCCATGCTAGAATTTTGTCTTGATTTGAACACACTACTTAGAGTCATACATTGAAAAACACAGCTTTTCTAGAAAGAGTCCAGTTCATCAATACCAGTGATACATTTTGTTCTTCCAGAATTTAATATGATCATGGCCATAGAGTTCAAATAGGCTCGTTCCCACCCAGCAAATACCGCACCCATAGCAAATAGCTATCTAGCCTTGATTTGAAAACCGCCAGTAAGCCAGAAGGCTTGAGCAATCCATGCCACTCTTGAATAGCTATAAACATCAAGGTGTCCTCATAATGTTTAAACAAGGTTTCTCATAATTTAAATCAATTTAAATTATATACAGACACACACACACCAAATTGAAAACTGACTAAAAAGTTGCTACACTGGAATGGAGGTTATGATATTCCTTCTTACAAGGCAAAGTGATCGGGGCACAATTGGGACTCCTGCAATCACAATGCACACTCTGAAAGCAGGCAACCCCCTGTAGTCCCAATCTGCATACCACAGGGGTTGGACTAAATTAGTTCCTTTTTGATCTGGTCTTTTGGACCAGATCACAGCATCAGAGCAGCTTCTGGCTACTTTCGGGACATACGTCATATAAATGCCACACATCCCAAGGCATCCGAAAGCCACTCCATTTAGCCCATGTGTGTCAGGCCTGTTACAACCTAACTTTTGCATTGTCTTAATTATTGGGAAAGTAATGAATACATAACTAGTTATTCATAACTACTTTCTTTTGCCTTCAGGATCCTATCAAGTCACATATTTAAAACAGACCCAAATCTTCTCTGAAGCGGCACTTCTTGAGGACAATTTGCAATGGTTATGGGCAAAATATCCTTTTAGATAATCTTGCACACCATCACTGATCTTGTCACTGGTGAAATGAAGACTGGGTTCTAAGGAACTCCAATGTCACCAGTGTGAAAGTCACTGCACAAAGTTTAGTTATTCTTATCCCCAGTGCTTATTCATTAGCTGGGATATGAAATCTTGGAACTGGGCCATTCGATGTTAATCACATTGACCTACAGCCTAAACCTTGTGCAGTAACTTGCAAAATTGTCACTTAAGGATGCTGTATTTCATGAACCAATCTGCCACGGATAATTTAGGAGCTGGAACAAATGTTCAGAGAAGTGTGAGTTTAATTAATTTCATGAACTTGCACAATTCTGAGTATTTGTATAAGAAAACAAATATTAGAATATATTTCACACATTTGAAAAGTCTTCCACTTAACTCCAATTAATTGGTTTGGTAGGAGCAATTTGGTTCCTATTTCATTTAAAGTTTGCTCCCTCCTCCATACTATGAATGTAATAGTTTCAAAATTGCAGGGAATGAGATAGGGAATTGTTAATCCCTAAAATGTTTGCTTTCCCAGTAGGTTTCTATTGATTTTTTTCATTCAAGAAAGTGTCAACCACTTAAATTAACCCATGTCTTCAGGGCAAACTTCCAGTGCTCTGTATTTGCCTGAAGCCTGTGGCTTTCTTCTGTTTAATCTTTCTAACTAACTTGTTTTTTTAAAGTCACACATGTGATTCATGTTATTAGGTAGAATGTATTTTCACAAGGTCCCTTTTAAAACAAGCTGAACTTTAGACCTAGCTCCCATTAAGACCCAATAAATATTAAATCACAGTTTGGTTGTTGTGTGAGTCTGTTAAGCCCTTAGGGACATGATGGGGGCCGAACGAAAGGGAGCGGGATGGGAATGGAAAGTGACAAGGGACACATTATGCCACACATCAGAACGCTGCCACAAGTTCCCATTCCGTTCCCTATCCCGCCCAGAGGAGGCGGTTTTTAGGAACGTTTCTAACAGTTCCTGTAAATCACCTCCTCTGAGATTGATCAGGAATGGAATGGGAACTTCTGGTAGTGGCGTTCCGGTGTGCGGTAAAATGCATCCCTTGCCCCCTTCCGTTTCCATCTCACTCCCTTTGGTTCCACCCCCATCAAGTCCCCGGGGGCAATGTGGTAAGCTTATATGCTCTTCCACACAAAAGTGAATAAATCTCTGCACATGGAAAACTAGCTTCTCAGGAAGTCAGAAAAAAGGCTAACCATCCATCCATCCATCCGTCCATCCATCCATGCCACCTTTCTCCCAAGATGAGATTCACCTCATCGTGCTGGTATTATCTCATCCACAGAGTGCATTAGGTTAATATCCACATTACAGGTTATGCTGACTGTATGAGTCATATACACCCAATTCAGACTTCTTATGCACACACATACTGATCACACATAAGCTCAAAATGTAGTGAAATTCTTGGCATCACTTTAAGTACAGAGGCAATGGGGCATGACCATAGCAATAATATGAGGAGTGGATGCAAAGTTAAGAGGACTGCTGGATTAATAGTATACAAAATTATTCCCAAGGAAGAAAAGTTATAGAATTTATTTTGAGAGTAGAATCTTTACAAAGTGCATATTTTCAGAAACTGTGGTGGTATCCAGACCGGCGCAAAGCACCGGCATGGATACATGCTAGGGTTGCCTCGGGGTGTCCTTTCCAGATGCCCCGCAACCCTAGCACGTAACTGCCTTGTATATATGGGCACTGCCATTATGACGTCATGGCCATGCTGCAGCCAAAGAGCATGGTATGGATGTGACATCCTGGCACCACTGCAGGGCACTTGTGGAACCCTTTCAGCGGCACCAGAAGGAGCTCTGTTTTGGAGCTCCTTCCGCCGCACATATCACTGGTGCGGCCATTAAATGGCCGCGCCCATGATACAGAGGGAAAGGGGCTGAGTGGCCCCTTTCTCCCTTTCCCCGCCACTGTCGGGGTGTCCTTGGGGCATGAAGCCCCAAGGACACCCCTTTCCAGGCCATGGGGAAGCGGCATTTTGCCACTTCCCCGAGGCCAGGAAAAGCAGCAGATCGGGGCCTCTGGGACTGCTGCTGTGGCAGCTGAGGCCCTGATCCGTCAGGGAAAGGGGAGGGTGCAGGCTGCCCCAAAGGGGCAGACTGTATCCCGCCTGTGTTTCAGAATATAACCTATTTATGGTGGTATTTATAGTATATATCTAGTAACCAGTTTTATCTGTTTATCTATAGCATAGAGGAATAACACCAAGTATATGTTTTGTAAAAGTCAGAGTAACACAGACATAGGAGGAAACATATTTATAGAAGACTATAAGAGACACAAAAAGAACAATTTGTCCATTGCTAGTAGTATACAATGAAGAATTTTTTAACACTTAAAAGGCTGACAAGTGTTATTTGGCATAAGCTTTTATGGCCTGCAATCCATTTCATCACATACATGATGAACATCAAGCTGAAGTGGGCTCTGTTCCTGAAAGCTTATATCAGATAAAAGTTGTCAGCATTTTCTTGCCAAAGGATTCTTTTGTGCTGCAACAATAATTGCTACCCTTCCCCATCAGTTCTTTATTATCATGATTGCACTACCTTGGCTTTAAAGGGAGAAAAGAAAGAGTGGGTGGCATAACAGAATAACAGGAAAGCATGTAATGTATAGGATTCCTTGCCTAAGAAAACTTCATGGGATCACCATAAGTCCATAGCCAACTTGAAGGCACACCCTACAGATGCTAATAGCATGATGCCGAGTTTAGAATTGATGATATTGCTACTTAAAGATAGTGCAAAGCAAGTGAAAGTGGAGGCCTGAGGGAACAAAAAAGGAAGAAATTTGAAAGTATAGACCAGAGAAAGGAGATTCAGATTTGGAAAGGAGAATAGAGGGAAGAATCAACTAGACTTCCAGCCTCTGTTTAAAGACTCCCAAGGAAGGAGACCCCCACCACACTCCAAGGAAGTGTGTTTCACTGTTGAATAGCAATTACTGTCAGAAAATTCCTCCTAATGTTGAGGTAGAATCTCTGTTCCTGGAGCTTGCATCCATTGTTCTGTGTTCTAGTCTCTGGAGCACCAGAAAACAAGCTTGTTCCATCCTCAATGTGAAACCTCTTCAAATACTTAAAGAAGGCTATCATATCACTCCTTAACCTTCTCTTCTCCAGGCTAAATATCACCAGCTCCCTAAGTCTTTCCTCACCATTTTAGGTGCCCTAATTTGTCAATATCCTTTTGAATTGTGGTACACAGAACTCTAGGTGGGGTCTGACCAGGGCAGAAGAGAGTGGCACTATTACTTCTCTTGATCTAGACACTATACTTCTATTGATGCAGCTTAGCATCGCATTGGGCTTTTTAGCTGCTGCATCACACTGTTGACTCATGTTCAACTTATCGTCTACTAGGACTCCTAGATCCCTTTCACATGTAGTCTCCTTAAGTCACATGTCTCCCATCCTATATCTATGCAATTTGTTTTTCCAACCTAAGTGCTGTACCTTACATTTCTGTGTGTTGAAATTCATTTTATTAGCTTTGGCCCAGCTTTCTAGTCTATTCGGGTCATTTTGAATTTTGACCCTGTCCTCTGGGGTATTAGCTACTCCCCTCATTTGGTGTCATCTGCAAATTTGATAAGTATGCCCTCTATTCTTTAATCTAAGACAATGATACAGATGTTGAATAGCATTAAGTTCAAGACAGAACCCTGTGGCACTTCACTGATCACTTCTCTCCAAGGTGAATAGGAGCCATTACTGTGCACCTTTTGGGTTTGGCTGGTCAACCAGTTACCAGCCAAACCCAAATCCATGTAAAAGTTACCTTGTCTAGCCCACATTTTACAAGTTTATTTGCAAGAATGTCATGGGGAACCTTGTCAAAGGCCCTACTGAAATCGAGATATGCTATATCTACAGCATTCCCTTTGTCTACCAAGCTGGTGATTTTATCCTCCCCCATCAGATTATTTTGGCATTACTTGTTTCTCAGAAACCCATGTTGACTTTTTGTGATTATGGCATTCCCTTCTGAATATTCATGGACTCTCTGTTTAATTATCTGCTCTAGAATCTTTCCTGGTTCTGCTGTCAGACTAACTGGAAGATAATTGTTGGGATCCTCTTTTTTTCCCCTTTTGAACATGTGGACAAGGTTTGTCTTCCTCTAGTCTGCTGGGACTTCTCTTGTTCTCTAGTAGTTCCCAAAGATTATTGCCAATGGCTCTGAGATTACATTTGCCAGCTTTTTTAATACCCTTCGATGTAGTTCATCTGGTCCAGGAGATCTAAATTCATTTAGATTATCCAGGTATTCCTGTACTACCTTTTTACTTATTCTGAACTGGATTTCCCATATTGTGTCCTCTGCTCCATTTTCCTCAGGTTGAGCACCCTTTTCCTTTTGTAGAAGACTAAGGCAAAGAAGGTGTTGAGTAATTCTGCCTTTTCTATGTCTCCTGTTAGCATTTTGTCATCTTCTCCACGTAGCGGCCCTACCATTTCCTTCTTCTTTTTCCTGTTAACATACACACACAAAAAAAAACCTGTTTTATTGTTCTTAACCTCTCTAGTCGAGCCTGAGCTCATTCTGCACTTTAGTTTTTTCTGACTTTACCCCTACACATGATCACTATCTGTTTGAATTCCTCTCTGGCGACCCCCCCCCCTTTTCCATTTCTCATTCATGCCCCATTTCAAATGTAGCTCTGTTGAAAGTTCTTTAGTCATCATCCTGGTTTCTTGGGACACCTCCCAGTTTTCCTCCTCATTGAAGGTGTTTGAAATTGTGCCTTCAGTATTTCCCTTTTGAAAAACTTCCATCCATCCTGAACTCCCTTCTTTTTTTTACTATTCCTGACCATGGGATCACCCCTAGTACTTCTCTAAGTTTACTGAACAGTTCCTATTCATTTCAGTGAACTTATGTTGTTAGGTATAGATGTAGATATAGGTGAAAAGGGGACCAATAGATGAAAAAGAGTGCACTCTAAATCAGATTGTATTTTTTGGACAAAAAATATTTCATTAGCAAATATCTAATGTAAGCTGTGCTCATTTCCCCAATACAGATATTTGTTGAACTCATAACATTCTGTGTGTGTTCATATATACTTCTTTTCCTTTGGAACCTACCTTCCATGCACCATTTGCTGACTGTTTTAGCAGAAAGAACTTATAGAGATTTCACACAGGTACATGGAACCCTCCATTTTCTTCTTCCCTGAAATGTAAGCTTTGTCACTGAAAGATGCACACTGAAGAAGCAGATTTATTCTGGGAAGTGTTCCAGATCCATTTATGAGATGGTGAACAGGAGCTTTTCTTTTCACCATTTGTGCACTGGGCAAGATCCCCCCGGCCATTCATAAAGCCAAATGCATAATTACAATTCATATACATAGCAAACTATTAGACATGAATTCAGACATGAGTTAAGATACCAGATTAAGTACAGCAGCAATCTCAGACAGGAATGTCAACAGACTTCTTTTTCCCAAGACATTAAGAGTTTTAGGTGTATTTGCAAACCTGTTTGTACATCTCAATTCTGTAGGAATCTCCAAAAGAGGCGAAAAAAAGTACAAACTGTGGATTTTGCATGATTCTCAGATTCTCAACATTAATTTTAAGTAATTGATTCTTTGTTTTAGTCCCTATGAGTGATGAGAGAGAATTTGGTTCATTTTTTATATATGGTCTCTAAATATTCACAAATTTCTTGATGTTTGGGATGGGAGCAACTTGAGGGGAAAGAATTTTTAATGAGAGAGAAAGTAAAACTGGTTAGTCAAAAGTCTTTTTATAATCAGTTATACTATGCCTTGTACACATATGTGCCCAAATAGACTCCAGGCCCATCTGTTGGAAATATCATATTCCTTTTTTTTTAAGTACTTTGTTGGATTAATGGTCTGATTTGGCAGATGTTATTCATGATGTTAGTCATTCATGCAATCTTTGATCAAAGTTACTGAACTCTTTACAGTAACTGTTAGCCAGGGCTGTAGTGATTGTGAGAGAGGAGTGTTGTCTCTTAGATCATACCATCTTCCTTTAATTATATAAGGTGTTTGAGTAGGGAGTGTTACACACACACACACACACACACACACACACACACACACACTTAAACATGAATTCAATCCAGTTCAAACTAGAGTAGATCAACATGATGACATAAAGAAGGAGGAGGTACTGTAAAGAGTACACACTCCAAGAAGCATCTCATTTTATTCTGTCATGTCTTCCTTCATCCTGAAAGGACAGAATGGTGAGATGCCAAATTCTGTGCTTATGTGAGTAGCACAGAATAATTTGTAAACTAAGAAAGGGGTTCTCCCCACCTGACTATGCCATATAATTAAGAAAACAAGCATCATTTACAATAGGGACCTCCAGCACTAAAAACAATATGCCTAAAAATCATTACATGTTTGCGTTCAATTGCTAGGTGACCACTGCATTATTTCTGAAAATTTCTGCAGCCTTATTAGTAGTGAAATTAGCTTGTTGTATGTTATACATTGACTTATAATGCACTATTTCCAAGTTACATGTGGAGCTGTCCTATTCTAAATTTACTCTAGTTCCTGGTATTAAAGATCTCAGCTGCTCAGAGACAGATTAAAGCAAGTTGCTGGTCTACAGAAGCCAAAGAATTACTCAGCTGATGAAACATGGAGATGTGAAGAGCATTTGCTAAAAGCTGCCCAATGTCATGTTTCAAGTAATCAAATCAACATTTGAATTTCCACGAGCTGCAGCAACAAATGAGGTCATAACAAAATACAGGACACAAACAAGAGCTTCAGTCCAGAAATCAAGAAGCGAGCACCATGGCATTTAGATCTAGAAAAAGCATTGTTCCAAGCAGAAGTCAAAATGACTGAAATGCTTGTAGAGCTGGAGTCTCTTAGGGCCTGAACACATGACCAGAATACCATGGGCTAACCCCATTATGGATCCAACCAATTCCCAACCCAGGCACCTACCTGTTGTGCGGTTGTGACTGACAGGTGTTCAAGTGTCCATCTGCCATTGTGCCTTGGAGCAGTCTTCTTGCCTGCTGCCACCATTCTATTTACAGACATACCTGTGCCACATAAGGTTGGAAATGGGGCACCTGGCTGCTCTTATGTGGACAGACACCCCCTTCTGATGTCACAGGTTGTAACATGGGAAGGTAAGGGGTGCACAGCAATCTGGTCTAACAGCTGTCATGGCAGAGTTTCTGGGAAACTCCTATGCAAACAGCCCCCTTTTTTTAGACTGGGGTAACTGCCATGGACTGTCCTGGGCCTGACTTAGAGGCACAGTCAGAGGACTCAGACTCTGAAGACATGGAGGAGGCTGACACAGGGACAGATCTGGGGCTGCAGTCTCAGAGGGGGCTCGGGAAGCTGCAGAGGGAGAAACAGACACTATGGACTCTAGGCTGCAGGTGCCAGGGTGTGTGTGCAGGAGCCAAGACAGGTCAAGAAGCCTTTGAGGTGTTCTTCCAGGCTAGAAGCCAAGATGAGAGCTAATAGGCTTCAGCTGAAATAAGCGGAGGCCTTTTAAAAGACATCCAGCTACAGAGATTCTTTGCAGCCAACAACCAGTCTTGCAGCCTTGTTGTTCCTGTGTTCCTTGCTCTTCGATTCATGACTATCTGACCTCTGGACTTGCCTACGCTCTTGTCTCTGCCCTTGGCTGTGACTGACTGGTATTTTGTGACATTTGGACTGGACTCTGGACTATTCCTTTGTACATTCCCCTGCTGTGCTACCCTCAGTAGAGGTAAGGAGGACAATAACAACCAGTTGAGTCAATATCTGACCAGATCTGCCAGAATGGTGTTCCATCTGCCTGTTCCTGACCTGGGGCTGTTGGCATGCATCATCTAAACAGCACCACAAGACTGATGGTAACACAAGCCTGTTGCCTATTGCATATGCCCCCAAAGTGTTCCCTAGTTTCCAGCTGCAGCCAGACCTGGTCTTCAACCAGTCCATCAGTGAGGCTGAGCACCATGTTTGAGGGGAAGGACAGAGGCCAGCCTCTTCTGTGAGCATCTTTCTCAAAGCACTATAACATTCCATCCTCTCTGTATTTTCCTCATAGTTACTTCTCAATGAAATCCTTCTCTTGGTACATCCTCCCATTTGAAGGCAGGAAATGAGAGTGGGATATTTTAATGATTATTCAGGTTTGCAGTTAACATTAGCAATGGTAGCAAGTTCCCTCCTATTTTTGAATTGATTTTAATTAATTAATTTATTTAATGAAGTGGAAATGTAGTAGTAAAATACATACAGTAATACAAACAGATATATTTTAATAGTTATAGGAATATGTCAAAGACTTACACCAAGATAACAAATGCCTTTATTTACATTTAGAATTGTATATAGCCAATTGTCCAAAAATCAATAGGCTGACAACCATATGCCACCTCCGTTACTGTACTCCACACTCTAGCTGCACCACTGATTATCTCTTGCTCCAATTCAGATTCAGAGGACTCTTTTGTCTTAGAGCCTACTTATGGCATCCGTAGATAGACCTGAGTCTAAATTCTGGAAGAATGATAAACTTTCCTCCTTTGGAATGTGTTTCTATGGTTGTGATGTGCCTTCATGTTGACTCTGATTTATGGAACCTTTCTCATACGGTTTTCTTGGCAAGATGTATTCCTAGGAGGTTTGTCATTGGTGCTCTCTAAACTGAGAGAGGGTGTCACTTGCCCAAATCATCCCATTAGTTTCCATGGATGAGTAGCGCCATCACTAGAGGAGTATGGGTGCTCAGACCACACTGGGTGATATCTACCTGTGGAGTCACCTGTGGAGCAGTACACCTGAAAGGACTGGCACGACTACTGGGTAAGCAAGAAATGGTATTGTCTCCATTTGCCTCTCACACATCAGCCACACCAGACCCTAAACAGGCCCCTGAAGCCATAGCACAGCATCCTTCAGCAGTGGCAGCTGCTATGGGGTGATGCCTTCAGGGTCCAGTATGGCTGCTGCAGCCATGCCAGACTTTTGAAGGCCTTTGGGGGGGGCAGGGAAGTGATGTCTTCAGGGTCAGGTGCAGCTCTGAATGAGCACTCAGGAGGCCACAGTGCCACCCCCATCAACAACAATCTGAGTGGGTGAGAGGATGGGACAAGATATTTTGACCCACATACACATACCAGGTGATACCAACCTGAGTGATGCCATTGTAGCTGAGTTATTATTCAAACTTGGCCTCCTAAAGTCCTAGTTCAACACTCAAACCACTACACCATACTGGTTCTCAAATATTTTTTCAAGCCAGTATTAAGTAAAACCACTCATTTTGTTAGATGTTTTGTTCTTATTGGGTATGGTTTTGTTTTATTTCATTTGTTCTTAGCTGCCCGAAAGCCCCTGGAACTGGTGAGATAGAATGCAAATAAACTAAATACCCATCTGACTAACTAGCATGGTCAATGTGACATAGCTATATTGTTCCATGTGTTTCACAGATGTTATTTAGAGATGTAATTATTCACTCTCGGGTGAAACAGACTGCCCATTTGCACAAGTTTGGGGGTGCTGTCAGAGCACAGTATTTACATGCCACATGCTCTGATGCTGCCCCCAAGCCGGCATCATGCTGCCTGCCCGAATACATGGCAGGCAGTTTTGTGGCACTTCAGTGGTTTAGTATTTATACACTGCACACTGCAGGAGTGCCACTGCGGAAAAGCATTTCACTGCTTCTTTATGTGCTGGCAAAAAGCAAGGTTGGGGACATGATATGGATGGGGCCAGCGTCCAAAGGGGCGGTGTCAAGCTTGCCCTTCAGAGTTTTTTCTCAAAGTTAACAACCAGCAATTTCAGCACTTTTCTTCCCACTGTTTGAAACTCATAGAAAGCTACACAGTTCTGAGTGCTATTTGCAATTTGGGACTTATTCTGCATAAAACTTACAGATGGCTATTTTTGCACAAAAGTCAATATTTTCTGTACAGGAAACATACTCTTCTGCACATAAAATACTATTTTCAGTGAAGAAATATTGATTTTTTTCATATAAAATACTGTAATAGGGGATATATCCTGTGTAAAATGTGCATGTGATTGATTTTGGGTAGAAAACAAAATTCTTTGCACAGAAAACAGGAATTAATATTTCTGTGTTGAAATACTATTTTCCATGAAGAATATGCTATTTCCTGAGCAGAAACTTCTGATTTCTGCACAAAACACTCTCTTGTGAATTTCCGTAGAATAAGTTCTGATCTGTGAAAATTATACTAAGTCCAGGACACTTTTTGTCACTATTTCCCAACACTTAAAAATCATGTTTTTCAACAATTTCAAATATTTCCCCCCCTAGTATTATTTCAGTAATCTTATAACAATTGCTCTGAGATCACTCTGAGGGAGGACATAATTATCTCTGTGAGGTGAGGTAGTAATTGAGGTGGTAATTCATGCTGAGGAAATATTTTGCTTGATACGGCTGGATCTGGTCACTTCTCTGGTCACCAATCATAGTCATAACTAGGGATGCAAGGGAGGAATTAAAGCTGTCAATTATTCTTCCTGTGGAATTGTCAGAATAAAGCAAGTGCACTAAATTAAATAATGCATAGTCCAGAGTAATTGGGTTGAAGTCTGCATCTTTAACCTTTCCTCCTTACTCCTCTTATTGCTATTACTAATCCTCCATTGTATTCCAGGTCAGCATTTAATATGAAATAGAACTCTCAGTTTTTCTTGGCTCCTGTTCCAACTATGCTCAGATCATCCATCCATCTAAAGGTTTCCCCTTGCCTCAGAAGCTTCTCCTGTGTGTACTCCCTGACATTTGGGGAGTGTGGGCAGGAAATGTTCAGTTTATGCCTGACATTTTGACAAATAACACTCTATGTCTGGCCTGAGCATTACCTCACTTGTGCTGTGATCCTTCTCCTGGTTCATGAGCCATTGTGGGAATAAAGGCACCCTATCGTTGCCCATTAGTCTTCTCAGCCAATGTGACACATCACATCACTTATGTTTTATAAGATGGTGCATAGACTCTACTACATTAATTTTGTTCATTTCTGGATCCTGCTCATGAGAAGAGAAGGGATGCAACGAAGAAAAAACCCCTCTGTTCCTTCCTTTTTCCTGCCCTCCCACAATAGAAATCTAGATTTAATAGCCTCTTATTAATTTATATTAAGCATTTTTGATCATGTCTTCATAGTAGTCACTAATCCAATTACCAAGGCTAAGAGATGATAATAACATTTCCTGATTATTCATTTATTTACATTTTAATCTGGTGGTTCTCCAGTAAGCTCAGAGTCAATCACATAAGTTTCCAAACAGTCTGTTATAGTTCTGCTTTGTTGCAGCAAATGAGGCTTAATTTCTGATCAGGAGGGGCCTGGGACTAGGATGATCAAAGGCAGAGGCTGGCATGACAGAAATGGATCATAGTGATGCATGCTGGGGACAGAGAATGGCAGCTAGTGGGTCACTGAACAAGGAACTTTGTGCCTGGTGCCTCACATCTAGGGCCTCATGGAGTGGCATAAATAGCAAATCTGTCCAGCCAAGCAAAGGTGTGGCTGCCCGATTTACCTGGCCAGCCAATTTGGTGCTGGGAGGGCACCCAGACGTTGCTGCAGCTTCTGCCAAGGTGAGACTACAAGTCTCGGCATGCACTGGGAGTCAGATGTGCCTTTGCATTGGTTTGGCCACTGGAAAGCGTGGGACTCGTAGCTTTCCCATTGGTGGGTTGGTCGGTAGGCAGCCCAGAGACTTATTTCAGGTTACATGGCTGGGCGGAGGATGCCATGCCCACCTTTTCCAAGCTGCCTTTGTAACTGCCCTGGGGGGCAATCCAGGTGGGTGTGCTAGTCCCCTCTTCCAGGCAGGACTGGTCTGGGAAGGCACTAAGGTGAGAAAATGTCTCTGTTGTTGGAAATGCTGTGCTCTTAGTTCTCCACAGGTCCAAGTAAGACCAGTTGGAAAAAGTGTTCACCATCAGGATTCAATGGCTTCATGACTGCTGGCTTTGCCCTTTTCAGACTTTGAGTAGGTACCTTGCATCCTGTCTCCCAACTAAAGTGCTCTCCTGTTCTCTATGAGGACAAAACTCCACTCACTCTGTTCTAACTGGCGATGGTGCTTAGACTGGCCTAGTGAAATGTTGGTGGGAAGTATCTCTTCTGGCAAGCCTATCCACCCAATCTTCTGTAATGACATCATTCACTCTTCTATCCAGGATCAGAACATTTTATCTTATAGAAGTTGACTGCACTGTTTTTAACTGTTTTAATGTTTGAAATTGCTGTATTTTCTGGCGTATAAGACTACTTTTTAACCCAGGAAAATTTTCTCAAAAGTCGGGGGTCGTCTTATATGCTGGGTGTCGTCTTATAGGGCTGAAACTTCTGAGCCGGACTGAAAAAATCTGCAGTTGCTGCATATGGTGACCGTATGAAAGCAGCAAGGGCGGCGCTGTACAAATACAGTAGAAGAAAATCTTGGAGACAGGGAGGGCTGGGCAGGCAGGGAGAGCTGACCAATCCAAACAGGCTTTGTATACAACAGGTTTTCCTGCTAAGTACCTGCATGTCATAAGCATTTGAATTAAAATTACCATCTTATAAGGCGAGTATATCCCAAACTCTTTATTTTAACTTGAAAAGGTGGGGTCAGCTTATACGCCCAGTTGTCTTATATGCCAGAAAATACAGTATATGTTTTATTTTTGTATTTTATTGTTATCGTTGGGCTGTAATCCTGCCTCGATTCACCTGGGAGAGGCGGGAAAATATAAATAAATTTTATTATTAAGTAAATGTGTTTCATAGAATCATAGAGTTGAAAGAGACCACAAGAGCCATTCAGTCCAACTCCCTGCTATGCAGGAACTCTCAATGAAAGCATACCTGACAGATGGCCATCAAGCCTCTGTTTAAAGACCTCAAAGGAAGGAGACTCCACTACTCTCTAAAGGAGTGTGCTCCACTGTTGAACAGTTCTTACTGTCAGGAGGTTCCTCCTAATGTTGAGGTGGAATCTCTTTTCCTGTAGCTTGCATCCATTGTTCTGGGTCGTGTTCTTTGGAGCAGCAGAAAGCAAACTTGCTCCCTCCTCAATAGCACATCCCTTCAAATATTTAAACAGGGCAATCATACCACCTTTTAACCTTCTCTTCTCCAGGCTATAAAGCCCCAGCTCCCTAAGTCTTTCCTCATGGTTTCCAGACCCTTCACCAATTTAATTGCCCTCCTCAGGACACGCTCTAGTTTCACAACATCCTTTTTGAATTGTGGTGCCCAGAACTGGACACGGTATTCCAGGTGAGGCTTGATCAAAGCAGAATAGAGGGGCACTATTACTTCCCTTGATCTAGACACTATATTTCTATTGGTGCAATCTATTACATTGGCCTTTTTAGCTGCCACATCACACTGCCATTATCCTCAGGTTGAGCACCCTTTACCTTTTCTGAGAAGAATGAAGCAAAGAAGGTGTTGAGTAATTCTGCCTTTTCTCTTTCCCCTGTTAGCAATTTGCCATCTTATTCATGCAGTGGCCCTTTTGCTGCAGACAGCAAGCCTGAGTTCATGCTGCACTTTAGCTTTTCTGACTTTACCCCTAAATGTGCTAGCTATTTATTTCAATTCCTCTTTGGTGATTTTTCCATTTTTTATAAATGTTCCATTTAAAACAGCTCTGCTGAAAGTTCTTTAGTCATCTATCTTGGTTTCTTGAGATACTTCCAATTTTATTTTTTCATTGGAACTGTTTGAAATTGTGCCTTCAGTATGTCCCTTTTGAGAAACTCCTATCCATCTTGAACACCCTTCTCTTTTAGTATTCCTGACCATGGGATCAACCCCAGTATTTCTCTAAGTTTACTAAAATCAGCTCTCCTGAAGTGCAGAATGTGTGTCTGACTATGCCTGGCTTCTCCTTTCCACTGTATAACAGACTCCAGACACTGTATAACAGAACATGATCACTCCCATCTAAGGATCCCACCACTTGCACCCCATTGACCAGTCATCCCTGTTGGTTAGAATCAGATCTAAAATAGCTGACCCTCTTGCTGCCTCTTCCACCTTTTGGAGAATGGAATTGTCTTTAAGGCAAGTGAGGAGTTTGCTAGACCTTGGGGATTTTTCTGAGTTTGAATTCCAGCAAATATCAGGATAGCTGAAGTCACCCATCACTACTACATCTCTCCTTTCTGAGTGTGTGGTCATCTGTTGTAGAAAGGCATCATCCAATTCCTCATTCTGACTTGGGGGTCAGGTTGGTCGATGCTAGATCCTGACCCATGCCTCAGTCCAACCCCACTTGTCAGCTGTATTTATTAAAGTTGTGACCTTTTTAATTCCTTTTAGTTGTCTCTGTGCATTCCTTTATGCAGTACACCCTCCAGTGCAAATAGTTCATATGGGCAAATAAGTCCCTTTTCTCCCCTCCTCCTTTCCTACTCCAGGCCATTGTGTGTCATTTTGTTCTAAACTAATGCTCAGTTGAACAAGACTCATAGGCCGGTTACAAACCGGCACTTGGGACGTCCGCAGGACGTCCCATTTTAAAAAAGGGGCATCTCTTCTAGACGCCCCTGGGTCTAATATGGACTCTGTCCGTACAATATGGCGCCGGCCGTTCCACACGGCCGGCGCCATCTTTACGTATCGGATGCATAGCGTCCGAACGTGTCACGGCACCTATGATGTCGCGAATGCGCCAGCGGTGCCTCGCGACATCATAGAGGCGCCGCAAGAAGGAGCTCCATTTTGGAGCTCCTTTTTTGCTCTGCGCGGGAGCCGCGCGGTGTGGCTGCTGCAGCTCCCGCATGGAGCAAGCAGCGGCAGCGGCAGACCGCCTCAAAGTGGCGGTCTATAACCCGCCATAGTTTATCATATGGGCCATTCCTCTAGACAGAAAAACAATGCAGATAAACTGGTTCTGAGCATAACTCCACAAATGATGCTTAAACCTTACTTTGTGAGAGCCAGGCTAGGGTGATAGGATGAGTATTAGACTATGGCTCTGGAGACCAGTGTTGTATCCTCACTTAGTTATGGAAACCCACTAGAGTCCAAAGCACGCCACCTTCTCATCATATCATTTGACGTTATTTTTGCGATCTTCAATCTGTTAATCATGATCATCTCAGTCAGTCCTCGGATTCTTGTCTTTTTTCTTTAAATTTTAGGGACTCTGCTGACTCTGCAATGTCTTTATTTAACTCTATACTTTCATCAACTCTTGACAAATTTCTATACATAATTTTCCTTTACGTCTAGGCCTCAGCCCTGGCTTACTCCCACAGTCTGGTTTCTCTGTTCTTGTTCATGAGCAGGCAAACGTTTGTGGAAAAAATCCAGAGAGTGAGCTGATTTCATTCATTATAAATTTGTCTTTTCTTCCATTTTGCATACCCTTTCCATGGCTAATCAGAACTATTATAAATCTTTTGTCTGTGCCAATGAGAGGCACCTGCAGCATTTGTTCTCCACTTTCAACGCCTTGTTAAAACATTCTTCCCCTCCTGTCTCGTCATTATTTTCTCCTAACAACTTTGCTACTTATTTCATCACTAAGATTACTACTGTTCATTCTGAGATTGTCCCTTCTATTTCTTCAGCCATAATTAACTGTCAAGCATCATCGCCTAAACAAAAATTCTCTGTGTTTACTCCTGTCTTTTTGGATGAACTTTCTGTGCTGCTGAACTCTTCCAAACCTCAACTTGTTCTCTCAGTCCAATTCCTTCTCGTCTTCCAATTTCTCTTGCTCCTTCTCTTCTGCCTTCTCTTCTTTATATCTTAATCTTTCTCTCTCTACTCACACTTTTTCTTCTATCTTTAAACATGCTCAAGTCAACCCTATTCTGGAAAAACATTCTCTTGATCCTTCTCTGTCTAGCTCTCATCCTATTTCTTTCTTTTCTCTCTAAGGATTTGAAATGAGTTGTTTATTCTTGATGGCCAGAGTTTCTTTTTTTTAAAATTAATTTTTTTTGATTGTAATATATTACATAAAAATATTTGACAAAGATGAAGATAGAAAATTATTATATATAATGAACTAATGGGGGGGAAAGAGAGAAAAAATTATAATAATTAGCATTTTCCAAGTTGCATTGTTTCTGTATCTCATAATATTAAACTAACAGAGCTGTTTGATTAATCCCGTTTTAGCATTTGTAGATATGAAGTTTCATTTGTCAAGGTTTATACCCCGCTTTTGGTACCTTCTTGATTCAAGACTAGAATCACCTTTGCCAGCCTAATACCACTTTTTCCCAACCTCATTCCATTTGTTTTCAAATCCTTGATTTGTTTTCCCCACTACATACATTGTCAATCTGTCCATTATTAGCAACTTGTGTACTTTTAATTTTCACTCTTCTGCAGACGGTATTTCTCTTGATTTCCAATATTTGCCATAAACCATGGGTGCCGCTGAAATCATGTATAGTATTACACTGATCTGTTTGTGTGTCAGTTTTGCTTGTATTACTCCCACAATGTTTAGTAAGAACAACTCTGACAATAGAGGGAGGTTTATTTTTAGTGTTTCTTTCATCGTTTTGTGTATATTTTTCCAGTATCTTTTGATCTTTTCATATTGCCACCATACGTGGAACATGGTTCCTTTTTCTTCCCTGCATTCCCAACAGTTACCATCCAAGTGTTCTTTCATCTTAGATAGTCTAGGAGTTAAGTACCATCTGTGAAATTTTTTTAGATAATTTTCTTTTAACGTATTATATTTGATTCTGTTTTTTTTTTCCTGCCAGTTGAAATTTGTCATGTATTTTTTCCAGCTTGTGGATGGTTTTTTATTTCTCAGTGTGGGCAATGTTTGAAATAAAAATAGCATTTTGGGTTGTACACACATTTGTATTGTTGCCACTCTACCCAGAAGCGACAATTGTTTGTTATTCCAATTATTTAGGTCTTTTAAAATATTATTCCAGGTGTTGTCATAATTATTTTTATATAGGTCTACATTTTGGTTGGTAATTGTAATTCCTAAATATTTGGTTTTACTCACTATTTGAAATTCTGTTTTTTTCTTAAGTGTGTCGATTTCTTTTGATGTTAGGTTTTTGGTTAAGATTCCACTTTTATTTTTGTTTAGATTAATGCCAGCAATATCACCAAATTCTTTAAAAAATTCTTCCAATTTTTGGATGCCTGTTATCAGATTATCTAGGAAAATTACGATATCATCCATGTATGCCCACAGATGATATCTGTGATTTTGTATGGTTGGTATTTTGATTTCTTTCTTGTTCTGGGTTTTTTTTTAATCAGAATTTCCATGGTCATTATAAAAAGAAATTGGGAAAGAGGGCATCCTTGACGTGTTTCTTTGGTGATATTGCATTTTTTTGGTTTTTTGAACATTTACCAGTATCTGGGTCTTTTGAGATTTGTAAATATTTTGTATACCGTTTAAATATCTACCACAGATTCCACATTCTTCTAAAAGAGTCATCAAACATTCCCAGTTTATGTTGTTAAATGCTTTCCTGACTAGAGTTTCTTGAGACTAACTCCATTTTAGATCCTTTTCAGTCCAGTTTTCAGCTACAGCACTCTGCAGCGATGACTCTCACAAAAATCTCTAGTGATCTCTTGTGGGCCAAGGCAAATGGCCTTTATTCTGTTCTTGTCCTCCTAGATCTGTCTGCAGCTTTTGACAGCACTGACCACTGTTTTTAGTTGATATATTATCTGACTTTGGGTTCTTGGATTCTCTTCCTAAGTGTTTAAACCCTAGCTGTCTTACAAATCTTTCACAGTGGTTACTCGCAGTCAGATTTCATCTTCTGTCCTGCTCTCTGTTGGAGTTCAACAGGGCTCTATTTTGGGTCCCCTGTTGTTTTCTCTCTACACACTGTCTTTATATAAGCTCATAAATTCCTTTGGTTTTTCTTATAATCTGTATGTTGATGACATCCAGCTGTATCTTTCCACCCCTGATCTTTCCTTGGGTCCTGAACCGCAAATATCTTCTTGTCTTCACGCTGTTTCTCAGTCAATGTGGTACTAGCACTTAAAACTCAATATGTCCAAGACTGTGCTTCTTGTTTTTACTTCAAAGTCTACTGTTCAATACTCCTTTTCAATGTCAACAACATCTCTATTCGCCCTGTGCAGGAAGCCCATAGTCTTGGTTTCATTTATGATTCCTCCCTCTCATGTATCCCTCAGCTTCAAGCTATAGCTAAAACATGTATATTTTTTCTTTATAACATCGCTAAAATTTGACTGTTTCTTTTGCCTTCCACCATCAAGATTCTAGTCCATGCCTTAGTAATCTCGTGACTGGATTTCTGCAACTTTCTTCTGGTGGGGCTTCCTCTTTCTCATCTTAGTCCTTTGATTTCTGTACAGCCATTTAGCTGCATTTATCATTATGTTGGCTCACCATTATGATCATATCTCACTTTTGTTGTCATCCCTCCACTGGCTCTCTCTCCCCCTCCATATTTGTTATAAACTCCTGTTGTCGACTTTTAAAGCCCTGCATGGGCTGGACCCTCCTTACTTATTGCATCTTCTTTCCCTGTACCTTCCCACTTGTGGCCTCCATTCTGGCAACCAAGGACTATTGTCCCAGCCAAGGGTTTTTTTTTTACTTCTCCAGGTTGGATACCCCCTTTTATTGGCTGCTCCTCACTCCTGGAGCCTCCTTCCCTCTTAAACACAGTTCATATCTTCTTTACCCAGCTTTAAAACTGAGTTATAGACTATTTTGTTCAGGGAAGCATTCCGAGACATTACATGATTGTTATTTGAAGTTTATTTTAATCTGTTGTCTGTATATTTTTGTTGGATGATATTGTGTATCAATTTATATTATATTCCATTTTTCAGAATGTATGCCACTGGCAGGTCCATTTTATCTTATTTTATTTTATTCTATTTTATGTTCAGCACTGTGAAAATCTACAGCGCTTTATAAATAAAGTTTAACAACAACAACAACAACAACAACAACAACAACAATAATAATAATAATAAGGGAAGAGATCCAGCAGTTACCTAGACAAATAGCCAAGGAACAGCCTGATAGCTCTTTTGCTGTACTTCCCCAATGAGCTTGAAAGTTCAAAAACAAAGGAGAAGGAGAGGCAACATGAGGCCTGCAGTTTAGACTTAAATCTCCAATTGGCCAATTCTGAATGAATGACTCAGTTATTGGTAAGTGCTGCAGGTATCAGATTACATCTCTTAATGGTACGGACAAAGTGGCTCCTCACCATGTGCAAATGCAAAGTCCAATTATAACTGATTTGTCTTGGTCCAAGCAGACAGGTTTTGGGATGGGAAGGAAACAAAATTAGACACAAATGACTAGGGATGTAAATTGTCACTCCCCCCCCCACCCCTTTAACCTGGAAAGGCAAAATAAACAAATAAATAAAAGCTTTTTTCCCTGCTGGGTGAATTTATTATGATTTTTGCATATTATCAATTATTTTTTCATGTTAAGATTTTTTTGCAATTTTTTTTACAGATTTACAGA
This sequence comes from Sceloporus undulatus, assembly GCF_019175285.1. Lineage (NCBI taxonomy): Eukaryota > Metazoa > Chordata > Lepidosauria > Squamata > Phrynosomatidae > Sceloporus > Sceloporus undulatus. Next base: position 137,827,388 of record NC_056524.1, on the reverse strand, counting down.
TAAAACTGAAAATTTTCACTACTATCATTTCCCATATGCTTTTTTTGCACCTCCTCAGGACAAATTTCATGAAGAAAACCCCATAATAGGGTCACCATGAATCAAAAATGACTTGAACGCACACAGCAACAGCAAGGTTTATTTCAAGATCTCTTGGAGGTACCAGAAATAAAAGACAATTTTAAAACATTTCAATGCAAACAATTCAGTGGAAAGAAATCTACAACCCAGTATGACAGAATCAAGTCATGGTCACTGTGTCCCAGAAGTATGTGCTCAACCACGCAACTATGTCCCTCTTTGTAATAGATGATGTCAGATGAATAAACATTTTCAAAAAGTGCAGGAACTGACCTTACAGTGGAAGTTCTATTGAGACTTTTCTAATTGGATGCATAGAGCCAGAAGCAGTGTCTTGGGCCCAAAGGTCCCACCAATATTTATATTTAGGATTAAATAATTCAAAAGGAGATAATTACTTTGGCTGTCTGCCCTCATGCAATAACATGAAAGGCCAACCTCTTGTAAACATAAGAAAGGTGACTTTAAAAAAACACTAACACTGGAATACAAACAGGGGTACTGTAAAATTATGATTACAAAGACATTTCTTTCTTTCCTTTAGTTCTCAAGTCCATCTCACACTCAAATGAGAGACACATAAATTGGTGTGACATTTTAATTCTTGCAATAGCGGCTGCCAAAAGCCCTTACAGGTGTTGTTCTTTGAAATTAGAGAAGTGAGTGCATCAGTAAGGTCTCAGCCAAACAATGTAAGTCAGTGTGGCCTTGTGGTTAAGTGACTAAGGCAGGGTACAGATGGCAGAAAAGGGGCTGTCCACAGCCGCCCCTTTTCTTGCCGGGTTGGAGGCACAGCAGCCTCACCGGCAGCCCCTGCAGCTCCAACCCGGCACCTTTCCAGGCCACTGGTTAGCGGAAAAACTCCATTTCCCTGTGGCCTGGAAAGGGGTATCCATGGGGTTTCATGCCCCATAGACACCCCCACAGGCACAGCCAGAGGAGAAAGGGGCTGCTTGGCCCCTTTCTCCCTGGCTTCGTTCCTGTGACAATCTAGTTGCCATGGGAATGAGGCGCCCTCCCAGAAGGAGTTCCATTTTGAAACTCCTTCTTGTGCTGCAAATAGGGTGCCGTAAGTGCCCTCCAGCAGCACGATGACATCAGGCATGCAACGGTCCATTTGGATGTGGCATGACGGCATCGTCGCGTGCTGCTTATGGATGACAACATACCAAGATGGCACCCTCCATACATAGTAGGGCTGGCAAGCGTGCAGTTGCTGTGCGCTCCCCAGCCCTACTTTTGGCCCCAGCATGGTGCTTTCGCACCATCTGTACTGGGCCTAAATCATGAATTAACATGTTCCCAACTGGATACTGCCTGTGCCATGAACTCACTAGGCTGCATAAGGCAACCTTCTCTGAAGCAGACTCATTTAATCACCACCAATGCATTGCTTTTTATTTCTACCTGTATTATACATATATGCATGCATACAAACTGTCTTACTGATTCATGGTATTCATTGCATGAAGTCACTTATCCCTCTGACCCTTGTTCCATACTAATAATTTCTGGAAACTATTACATGTAATACCTTTATGTCTCCTTAGAACACCCCCTCATTCTTAACAACACTTCTCAATTATCTTTCCTCTGCATGGTTTATACTTTCTTATTATTGTTACATATTTCTAGATGTCTTTTCCAGTTTCTGAGTATCTAAGATTTAGAACATGCTGTACTGAAAGAATCCATATGATACCAACTTCTAAACCTTACATGCTGAGAAACTGACCATGATACTTTCCTTTAAAAAAAAGCACTTTCTTATAAACTTTTAAAAACTATATGTATTTCTTATAATAGTTGATACCTTAAGCTCACCCAGCAACATTTACTCTATATAGGGAGCCAGCCAGTGAAAGGATCAAAGGAACCTTTCAGTCATGAACTAGAGTAGGCAATGTTTTGATTTGATGTCCAAATTTGCAAATCATGGCTTGTGATGTGTCAGTGGACAAGAATCAGTGACGTGCTTTGAAATAGACTTACAAACTAAGGTTTGTGCTATGGCTATGCATGCTGGCAAGCCAGTGTTATAGAAACAAGTCTACTCTTAGCAACCATTGTGTACAGATCAAATGTAATGTTATTTAATTACATGATGCAATGAATTCACACTTTTAAAAAAGTATCAGGAATAGCAGCTGCAAGGATACCCAAAAATAGAGGAAATTCAGAAACAGAAATGGGGAGATTCATCCTTTCTTCTCTTCCTCGCCAGGAAGATAATTTTATTATCAACAAATATAATTATATTATTAACAGATATAATTCTACAAAGCTACTATCAGCAATGAGTGAAACAGGGATACCTGGTGTCTTTTATCTGAGAGTGAAGTAAAGTTAATCCAGACCAGTGAATGAGTCACAAAGATACTGATTGACTTTACCCCACTTCTGCCAAAAGCACAACAACTGGCTATTGATCATTCACTCATTTTAACAATGGCATATCCACATTAAAAATAAAGATCAGTTAGTAAATTGTTACTGAGACCTACCAAGCTCATGTGTTGTACTGGATATCTTATGGAAGCAATAGCAATTGGAAGTGCATTTATATACTGCTTATCAGTGAACTAGCATCCCCTGAGCAGTTTACAACATGTTAGCCAATTGCCCCCAACAAGCTGGGTACTCATTTTACTGAGCTACAAAAGGATGGAAGGTCTTGAGGTTGACTTTGGAGCCCTCCAGGATCAAACCTACAATGTTGTGGCGGCAGGACTGGCATTTAACCACTGTGTCACCAGGCAACTCCTACCCCCAAATATTGTGTTCTATGATCAATAGGGGCTTTATCATACTACCTATAAGTCTCTGAGAAGTCTCTGCACAGTGCCAATGTTGCTCCCTTATCTGAAATTGAAAATAGAATGTGGAGTGCAAGTGGTTAGGAAAAAGACTGTAGAGTGTATAGCTTTGTCAATTAATATTTCCAGGAACACTGAGTGCTTACCTAGATTACCACTTTTATTTTTATGCAGAAATGAAAACAGTGTTTTTTTAGCTCAGAAGAGAGAATGTACTCCTTCCACCCTAGCAGTGGTCCACCAGCTGTCACTGAACTATGAGTCTAACACTGTGGTTTTAAATTTTGACAGTTAATTACAATTGGGAATCAGACTTTGTCTCCTTCCCAGATTGGAATAAAACAACTGTTGATTTGGCCTTGTCATGGGTTTTGTTATTGTTCCATATCATCTCTCTTGGCTAGTTTTAGCATCATAATTTCTCACCCAATAGAGCAAATGCAACATTTACAAAAGGCAAAAACTGGGGGGTGGGGTTGGGGGATGAGGAACTGGGCTTACAATGGGGAGGACTTGCAATATGTGAATTTTTAAATATAGTCAGATTAATAAATCAATTATGCCCCATAGATCAAAAGGAATGTCAAATGGAAATGCTAACACATGCTGTCATCGCTGACGTTCAAGGCAGAATGTCATTCTGTGTCCGTGAGCAAACTGGAATTAGACAACATTTTCTATCCTTTGTGGGCATATGGCAACAACAGCTGAAAGGCTGCAGCCTGCTGATTTTGGACTGCTGTGCGCAAGGAGGTAGAACAAAATGCCAGTGTCCTTTTTTTTGTATACATGACAGACAATAATGTGGGATGCAAAGCAGATTTGAATTTAAAAAAATAACAATCCACACTCTTGCATACTTTTTTTTAGCTATATAATATTTGCCTGATGGTTGTTAGAGAGCTTGTATTAACCATAAGTATAAACAAGACAGATGGCCTTGATTCCAGCAGCTTAATCCTGTAAACCTGTTGGAAGTACTGCAATTCAGATCTCAGGATGTTCTGTAGCAGCTGAGGGGCATCCCACATTTGCCAGTAGAAAAGAGCCAGGAATTTGGTGAGATAACAGTACAGCTGAATGTAGAGTCCAGAAGCCCCAGTTCTATTGGATGTGACTGTAAAAAAGATCAGGGCCTAACTCATGTTGCTGCATACTTGATATATTCCCTAAAAGCCATGTCAGGCAAAGCCTAAATCATTCAGAGGTTTGTCATGTTTTCTTTAGCCTAAGAGCTCAGGAACCCAAATCAAATTAAATGTTTCTGTTATACAAATATTCTTAGACCACATCGGTCATTTAAGTCTCAGACCTGACTGTTGACTCCCTTGTAGGTTACACAACAATCGTACTGGTTCCACTAAGATTTCTGTTTTGGGGAGAGGAGGGATGTAAGATAACACTTCTAGAAATTGTCTTAGCTATCTGTGGAAAGAAATGGTATATTTTTTACCCTCACATACACTTTCTCTCAATGCTGTGGAAATTTTCAGAATGTTATCTAGGACTCTGTTCAATTTTCAGTTTCTTCCCACTTTATGTGGGTGCAAAATTGTATATATATAATCACTAGATCTCCTTACCAATAAAACCTAGGCTAATTGGTTGAAAGATTTATAATTTTTAGAACAGAAAATCATACAGAGATCTAACTAACGTGAACTAATCTTGAACTATGGCTCTGGAGGAGTTCTTTTTGAACTGCCAAAAAGACAAATAATTGTATCCAGGAGCAAATCAAACCTGAACTCTTACTAACAACAACTTAACTAAGGCTATGGTACTTTAGGAATATAATGAAATGATATGACACACTCGAAAAACAATAATGTTCTGTAAAGAAGATAATAGGAAAAGAGGAAAACCAAATTGCAAATGGATTGATCCAATCAAGGAACCCACAGTCCTAAGTTTTCAAGATCTGAGTAACACAGTTGATGTCTGGGGCTCATGAAGTTCTCTCATTCATAGAGTCAGCTGGTGAACTCAAAGTCAATGTGATGGAAAATAACATGGGCAACCATTGTAATTTGTAGTTCTTTGATCTAATTCCTCACTTTTGTTCCTAAAACTGGCTAGAAAAACACTGATATGAGTGTAGAGAATGAATATGAGAAGCCACCTGGAAAAGATATCCTAGGCCTGTTACAGACTGCCAAAATAAAGCTGCTTCGGGTCTCTTTGGAGGTATGCTATTTAAATGATGCATGGGTCCTAAGAGTCCGGAGGTCACGCCAGAGCCACACTCCATTCCTAAGCACCGGAGTGCAGCTTTTGGTGCAGCTTCCGGACTCTTAGGATGCATGCATCATTTAAATAGCATACCTCCAAAAAGACCCAAAGCAGCTTTATTTTGGCAGTCTGTAACAGGCCCTAGATGTATTTAGAAGTAGCAAAGTACTGAAAAATTATATATCCTGAACATTAGTATTTTCAGATTTGGGAAGTGGGAAATTTATAACAGCTAGTGTTAGTTATGTTTAGTGTAATTGTGTTTATGTGTAAATTGTTATGATTTATGTAGGTGATGGTCTAGGGGAATTATGGGTAGGGGACATAGTGTACAGTATGAGTCCCAGTCCTGGGAAAAGAGCGGGATAAATAAATAAATAAATAAATAAATAAATACAGTAGTAGGATTTGTTGTTAGTTTAGGTTTGGATTATGATATATGTGAAATTATGTGTTGTTCAGTTGTGTTTGTTTAAAAAATAAACTCTCTCTCTGTGTGTGTGTGTGTGTGTGTGAAATAGTAAAGTACAATAACATCCAAATTCTACAGCACTATCTTTATTGGGCCAACCAAAACGCACAAAATAGATGATGCAAATTTTCAAACCTCCACTGTTTCTTTATCAGGTAAAAGTGATGATGCTAGAATCAGTTTGTTACCAGGCTAAGAAGATACAGAGATATTCATGTATCTATCTGAATCAATTTGTCCTCATGCACACACACACACACACACACACACACACCCCCGGTAGTGATTATGTTTCATCAGAGATAGACTGGCTCCAGTTGTGCTTGAAAGAGATTAAATACACCTCTAGTGTGTTGAATTTCCTCCAAGGATAGCTCCACCGACCTAGGTAAGGGTAGTTGCATGGTAAAAGGTAAAGGTAAAGGTATTCCCTTGACATGAAACCAACCATAGGGGGCAGTGCTCATCTCCATTTCTATGCCAAAGAGCCAGCATTGTCCAAGCACTGCTCTGGTGGTTATGTGGCCAGCATGACTGCACCGAGTACTGTTACCTTCCCAATGAGAAGCGATATCTATCTAGCTACTTGCGTTTGCATGCTTTTGAACTGCTAAGTTGGCAGAAGCTGGGACTAGTGATAGAAGCTCACCCCATCGTGCACCACTTAGGCCTTGAACTGCCAACCTCTCATTCTTCTGATAATCAGAACTGCTGTCTTAATCACTAAGCCACCGCATCCATCATTGCATGGTACATATTAGGAAATAATTTTATTTGGCCTTTCATTGTAGGAATTTGGTCAATGATGCTTCAGTAGTTCCCTGACCAGAACAAGGGCTCTTTTGCTCAAGTTTGTGAAAGTCTTGGGCTGCTGGAGTTGATTTGAAGATTTATCAATTTATGGATTGGCACACTCTCACCAGTTCTTGTTTAGTGACTTAGGGGTCTGCAACCGCCCCTTTACTGGCTGGATCCAGGCCGTGGCCACCTCACGCCATGGCCCTGATCCAGCCTCTGGGGAGCACAAAAAGGAGCAGCAAAAAGCAGCCCCTTTTTGCGCCCTTCAAGGGGTGCAGCTTGATGATGCATCTTCAGTGCTGCATCATGTGGATGCATCACCAGAGGGTCGTCACGATGCCATGTGCCTTGTGGACCGGCACATGCCAAAATAGCACCCGGGGTGGGATTAGGGTGTCCAGCATGCAGATGCTGGGTCCAAACTCCACCCACAGGCTGGCACAGGATATCAGCAATCAAAGTTTTCTTGAACATGGTTCAAACTACTAACATAGCAGACTCTTCATGTATGTGTACTTAATATATTGCACTGTGGTAGGGCCTTATTGACAAGCCTGAGGAATTGTTACTGGCAGGCCTTTTGTCCATTGACTGTAATAAGAGGCAAGCCTTGAGAGTTCTAAGAAGTCAGAAGAAAAAAAAAGTGAAGCCTATCCATTAATGCTAACCAGCAAACTAAAACAACATGGTTTTTATATAAAAGTAGATTGAGAGTGAGAGAGAGGTGGTAACTTTCCTTTCTAAGGAAGAAATGAGCTTTACAGTGAAAGTGCGAGGTTTTCAAAGTACCACAAATGTGTGCCTGACTACATAAGAGAACACATGCAGTTCTCTCTCAGCTGGTTTAACCACCTACTGTGCCTGTGGCTTAATGTTTAAAAAATAAAGGAAACTTTCTGAAAGACAATATTAGCCAACAAAATATGAGAAATGGAGAACAAGAGAACACTTCTACCACAGTGCAATATATTAAGTACATATACATGAAGAGTCTGCTATGTTCGTAGTTTGAACCATGTTCAAGAAAACTTTGACTGTTGATATCCTGTGCCATGCCAGGCATACAAAATATGAGATTAACACAAAGAACAAGACCTTCGGGCTTGGTATGTTTTGTTGCTTCTGTTTTAAATATGTCTTCATCTAGTCTCTGTTTCCAACTATGTATTTAGGGCCATACCTTTAAAAATGTTTTGTGCTATCAGGCACTCTGGTCTCTTCAGTTCAGCAGAAATACCAAATAATTTGGCAGCATATATTGTTGGTTACTTGGAAGAAAATTAAATCTTCAGCTCCTGCACAGGATCCTATAAATATTTTAGGATCCATCAGCAGTCTCTCACTGGAAAGTTATGTGTCTCCATGTACTCCAGGCTTTTTGTTTGCAATGGTGAGCCATTCCAAGGTCTCTGTCAAACTTGCAAAAAACAAAACAAATTGTACAAGCAACTGTCCTTCTCTATCACTTGTTTCCAGCATCTGAAATTTAGATGCACACTGACACTAAGTCATGGAGATTCAATTCAATTATTATGATTAATAGGTACAATACCTATATTTCAACCAACTCTAGAGTAAGATAATTTCAGAACAAAGGAAGGGAAATCTTGGGGCCATGTTAAGTTAAGGTGTTTGCACAGTGGTATGTATATAGGACAAATAATTTTTAAATGACTTCTTATATTGAATTCACAAGAGACCCAGAGGATATTCAGCTATAACCTTTTGCTTAAATGAGACCACATGAGACTTTGAGCAACTCAGTCATATAAAGATGTGTAAATAAACAAATAAATACAGAAGGAAGGAAGGAAGGAAGGAAGGAGTGAGCGAGCGAGTGAGCATACTGTAGTTATCGTATCTCTAAACATATATTTGAGAAACCCTACATTGAGAACAATTTTTGTATAAGAAAATAACAAACACAAATAATTTACACTTTTATAAGCCAGTCTTTATGCTCCTGTTATATTCTGAAAGACAGCATCTTATCCTGGGCAAAGCCTGTCTGAGCTCCACATACTGGCTGGCATTATTGTCAAATCTAGAGATTATGTGAACTGTAATAGGCTAAAGGATTTTATGGCCACTGCAGTGGAGACTTTGGTACAGATGTGGTGACCATCTGTGATGTCATGGAATGATCACAGAGATTACACCTGCTAAAGGAATGATCCCCTAAGTAACAGAATGTTCACAAAGAGAGCATCCTCTGCCAGACCCCACTGTAGCTATCCTCTCCCCCCAGAAGTATATTCAAAGGAGAGTAGATGTGTTGCAACAGAGAGAGAAAAGAATCCTATGCACCTTGAAAACAAAGAAATGTACTGTATTATGACACAAATTTATTATGCTTTTTGTGGAATATAACCCATTACATCACATACAGGATATTATCTATACTTTTAGACATATATACATTTTTGGATTGCATTTTAGGAAGTCTAACTGTAGGAGCTGTAACCTATACTGTTTCTTATGCTATATTTGTTAGTCTTCACGATACTACATCATGCTTGGTTGTTTTCTTTTTCTGGAATTGCCAGCATTTGTTTACAGCTTTGTAAAGGAGAATCTACCTTTTGTCATCACCAACCCATCAAAGTACATCTCTTCTCCTGCACTGTTATGTAGTGATGCTGTAGTCTCATGTTGCACTGTGCAGGAGGATTCCTCTGCTGGGCAGTTGATGTTAACCTCAGTGATAACCTATCTTTCTGGATTCTTGGTTTAGAATTACACTTCCTGTTAGAGGGACTTTTCACCCATAGCTGGAGTATAATTTTGGTGATAATCCCATTTCATCTTTGCATTTGAAAGCAATTGTATATTTTAATATGTATTTTACCCTCAATTGAGATGCACAACAGAGCTACGATGGATCCAGTGATGGAAATACTTCATGAGGCAAATAGTAGAGGGCAAATGAATAATTAAACTGCTTGAGAAAACTGACAATTACAGGTCTTGGTTCTAGCCAGTATTCACTTACATCCTCAAAGGCAGTACATAATTGGGGAAAACAATTATCCTTCTCTCTACACATGGATTCCATGATACACATTGTCAATTTAGGTGGCCAAGTAAATGTATTACTGTTTGGCAGATTGTGGATTTCATTGCATTCTATACTAGGGATCTAATGCTTCAATAATTTTGATCACTAATTTTGCACTTTTCTTCTTACCATGAAAAAATCCATTTGAAGTTTAGGATTTATTTTGTGCAAATCCATACATATTATTGTGCACAAAAAATCCCATAGCATTTCTGCATTGAAAAAATGTGCATAAATGCTGTTTCTTGTAGAGAAAATGTGATACTTTGGGGCTCATTCTGCACAAAATGTGCACAATGATGTTTGAAAAGAAAAGAACTTTTTTGTGCAGGAAGCATTCTTATCTGTGCAGAAGATGCTGTTTTGTGTATACACACACCCACACACTCACATATGGACATGAAAATTTTGCACAGAATAAGTCCTGAACTGCCATCTCAAATTCTGGATTTTCCTCATCAGGGTTTTCTGACACTCAAGAAACACTCTTTACAATGTTTTAATTAGGAAAAATCAAATATTATTTTCACCCCTACTCTATCCACAATTTTGGCAAACTCAGGTAGTGCCAGAATCACTCATGAATGATTCACCAAATGTCAATGTCTGCATGCAGGAAATCCACTTGATTAACAAAAAACCTAATATCTCCAAAGTTAATCCTTGTGGCTCAAGGAGAAGTACAATATATTTGAAAAAAGTGAGCATATAAAACTAATTCCTATTCACTGGCAGGAAACTGTTAGCACCTAAGCCACATCTAAAGCATGCCCACTGGCCACCCCTTCACCACATGAGTTTAGCATTAAAATGGAACTGAATTATCACATGATAAAGAGAAACACAGATGAGGTGGGAAAGGAGGTCATTAATGGAGTTTTTGCATTAATGAGAAGAGACGCTTGCTAGATGGTCTACCACTAGGAGAACAATGAAAAGGATAAATGTCATATGATAATCTCCAGACAGAGATGGGATTGTTCTGCTCCAATCATGGTTTACTGCCTCGGGTGATAAAGTCACCAAGTGAAAAGAATTACTTTGGCATCAGTAATGGTTAGAAGGAGGAGTGAGTACATAATTGAATAAAAGAAGAGCAACTTGTTCTGTACAAAAATAAAAGTGGGATATAAAATAAAAAAGTAAATAAATATCAAATGAAGCCAAAAACACACTCCAAACTAGGATGCTTTTGGCTGGGTTTGATGCTGCCTGAGTTGAAGCACAACTTTCTTAAAGCTAAAAGAACCTATAATGGGGTTTCGTAGGCAAGATTTATACAAAGAGGATTTGGCATTAGGATTTCCACATTTTGACTTGGGTCAAGGACTGGCTCCCAACTGTTTCAGTTCAAAGTGTTCTGTTTTCCGAAGTAGCAAAATAGTGATCAAACTAAATAAAGTGGCTGGTGCACTTCCTAAATTATATGCATATATGTTTTGCTTTGGCTTCCTTTCTAAAAATAGATGTGATGGGCTGAATCCACTAAACTCTTAGGTCAATTATAATCAGCCTTCCTTAATCTAACATCCTCCCAGATGTCTTTAAAAACTATCATCCTGCCATGATGGTTGGGGCTGATATATGTAGATAGGATCTGGGCTGATGTTGCAGGTTAATCATGGCAAATGTGTCCCCTTGTTTTCAGTGGGTATACTGGGTATGACTGTATGGCATTTTCAAAATCAAGTGATGATCATCGCAATAAAGTGAAAGAATCATGCAGTTAGCATTTCCATATGTTAACACAGCCACAACAAACCATTTTCCCCATTGGATCAGTTCATACTTTCAGTTAACAAATTAACACAGTGCAGTTAACACACATAAAGTCCACCATCAATAACAGCAGCCACTGATGCCATGCCATGCATGTGTGAAAAGATCTTCACAGTTTTAATGCTACTTTCAAAGCACACTTTGCCTAGCATGTACTATTTTTAGTGGAATATTGTTGGAGTATTAGCATTAATGCTGGTTTTGTAGATCTATGTTTTCTTTCCTTGAGAAGGGGTGTGTCTTTAATGTACAGAAACATTGATGTATATCTCTATGGTCATTTGGTCAGTGTTGCTTGTGAAGAGGTCACTTAGCAAGAGCAAGTACATTTCTATACCGCTTATCAGTGCACTTAAACACTCCCTAAGCAGTTTACAAAGTGTAAGCTAAGTTTCCCCAACAATCTGGGTATTCATTTTAGTGACCTTGGAAGGATACAAGCCTGAGTCGAACTTGAGCCCTTTCACTGGTGTTGAACTCACAACCTTATGGTTTGTGAGTGAATGGCTGCAATACATTTAACCACTGTGCCACCAGGGCTCTTATAACCCTCACTTTTTCTACGGGTCAATAAAGTTTATGTATCCTGTTGTTGTTGTTTTTTTTACCAGAAGCTCAGGTCTAGTTGTTTTTACCAAATACCTGTGGAGTACATGCTTGTTGCTGCTGCTGCTAAATTGATTTAACCACAAATAACCAAAGTCATAATCATTTTCTAATAAATGTTTTCAGTTAATGTCAGTCATCAAGTATACAGCTGTGACATGCAGTGAACTGATGAAATCCATTTGTGATCAGACTGTTATAACTGTAAATGTGTATATATATTTTAATGATCTATTGTCTCAGATAGTAATTCCTATTTTGTTCTATGAATGGATGAATTTATTATTTATGTCACTTTCAAATATGGTCACCCAAAAATCCATTCCATTTCATTTCTGCAATAATGTTTTTGTAATCTACATGAATATTTATATTTCACTATGTATTTTCAAACATGTTTCTCTCAAAATAATAACATTTTCTCCCAGGTATACCTTTTAGACACATTTTGATAATTCCTTTGAACAGCATTATGTTGGAACATTCAAGAACTGCAAAAAATTCTATTCATTAATTGGAGAGGTCTGAATCTAGGCAATTTTTGTATCAGAAATCACAAAGATTAAAGTCCTTGAATAAACCTGGCTTCAACATTTGTTTTATTGTCCTTTGTTAAACTATCTTTTGGGCCTAACACAGTAAAAGGCCATTTATATTTACTAACTACGGCCCCATACAGACAGGGCAAAATAAAGCTGCTTCAGATCACTTTGGAGTTATGCTGTTTAAATGATGCATGCGTCCTAAGAGTCCAGAAGCCATGCCAAAGCCACACTCCAGACCAAAAGACTGGAGTGCGGCTTTGGCGCAGCTTCTGGACTCTTAGTACGCATGCATAATTTAAACAGCATACCTCCAAAGTTACCTGAAGCAGCTTTATTTTGCCCTGTCTTTATGGGGCCTACATTACTAAAAATAATCAATAGAGTAACCAGTGCACTACAGGTCTAAGTGTCAACACAACAATGGAACAGCGCTTTGTTGGACAAACCACTCTCTTGGACTACAACTCCCAGAATCTCCAAGACAAAGTGAACAATTGATTTTCAGTGTAGAGGATACTGGAAGTTCCAGTCCAGAAGGTATTTTCTCCAGGCTCTACATTTGAGAGAGTACATCTCAGGGCAAAACCATGCATAACATACAGTTCTCCTTGTGGATTTAGGGGCTTGACAGACCTCCTTGAAAGGGTGGGCTGGAGTCACCCGTTTTTGCTCCTAATGGAGGATGCAGCAGTCAAACAGTGCAGCATCCATCTGCAACAAAAAGAACCCGTAGAAACCAGGTTCTTTTTCCTTTGTGCGGTGGGCACCATGAGTGCATCAATGATGCAAGCGCAGTGCAGTGACATCTGGACACTGCACCACACTTGCGTCATCATGGCAGCCCCCGTGTTGATGGGAGGCAGGCATGATGGTGCCACCGCTACATACTAGCATTTGGGAGCGTGAAGTCACACCTCTCTCCCAAACCCTAATTTTGACCCAAGGCTGGCACTTTGTGCCAGTCTGTACCAGGCCTTAATTTTTTATTTTTATTTTTTTACAAAATAAATATGGGAAGGGGCTCCAGTGTAGGGGACATCTAATATGATAAAAAGTAGTTTTCTATGTTTCCAGGAGCACAGAATGCAATTGTGAAAGGGAATGAACACTTTCCAAATCATGAACATGCTTAACTACAATAGCAAAGACTCTGTAAATTGCTTTGTCAAAAGGAAACATATGATTTATTTATTTATTGCATTTCTATCCTAACTCTTGTTTCAGGAAACTCTTTTGGGAAATGTAAATATTAGTACATCTCTCAACCAGGGTAATCACATTGGCAGTGCAGAAACAGAACAATAACAGCTCACACCAACGCAAACACACAAGGTCTAGCAAAGTAAGAAACATATTTAGTTTTCATGGTAAAATATTAAAAAGTAGCTTTACTTATAAATTACTTGTTCATACTCAAACACATGGTCTCATGGAGGAGAGACAAAGAGAAAAGACAAAGGACAAAGAATTTTATCACATGTAGGTTTTTAACTGCAATTGTTGTAAGAGAATTGTTCCTTTGGCAGTGCCTGTCACACCATGTCACCTCCAGTGTGTTGCTGATGTGCTGCTGAACCATTGTTAGAGGACATCATTTCATTAATAGGAAACCTGTTAATAAACAACCAATCATGCTGTCATTTCATTAGTCCACTGGTGCGACAAGTATCAGTCCACAGTAGCATTAATATTGAACAGGCATGTGATGTCAGACTCCCTCACTCCCAGGCAACCTGTTTCCCCCCCCCCCCCCCCTTTCCTCACTTTTTAAAACTTTCTTTTCTTTGGTTCCTCTCTCCCTTTTTACTAAATTGTATTCCCATAACTCTGGAATTGTGTGTGAAATTATTGAATTCTGTTACAAATTAGTAAAACAAATAATAAAAAAGCTAGCCTGGGTAAGACATGGGGCATGAGATGTAATTAAGGATGAATGAGGAAGAGAGCCTGTGGAAACGCTCAATGGCACATAACACCCCAGTTGCACGATTGAATAGAGGTATGAAAATGAAAGATCCAAAACTGGTGTTTCTGTTCTCTTTAAATAACACAATTGTGGCAAGACTGAGGTGAAACTTAGACTTGTGTGATGAAATCCAAACTGGATGCAGGTTAGAATGATGCAAGAAGAGAGACGGTATGGGGAAATGTAATAAACATTATGTTACCATAATGTTGTGCTTAAACTCCTTTAACATGTAAACTAACATGTGGCTTCCATGGGTTTCACCGAACTTTTTCCTGTAAGATATTTATCTGAACCAAGCTTATTAATTATTTAATGTTCCACCTTCCCACAGCACAGGACCCCAGGTGGCTAATTCAAGTAAGAATTCTACATTATATGGATACCTAGAATAAAGAAAGAAAAGCAGAATGCAGCAATGTGAGGTCTTGAAAAATGTGATTATCAAAATGTGAAAGAAAGAGAATAAAAAATAAAATAAAATATGATATAAAAAGAGTGATTTATTCCTTCTTGTGCCCATTTGTTAATTTTCCTAGGTGTACTTCTTCTGCATTCAGTTTCTACTTATATTCTCTACCATTATACAGTTTCTTGGGAACTAGCCACACAAAAGACACACACACATAAACTAAAATAAAACATATTTTGGTCAGCACTGTTTTGCCGGCATGAATTTTATTATTTTTATTGAATTGTTTTAACCAATTTTGTATAGTTGCATTGTTGTATTGTTGTATATCCGTTGTGCACCGCCCTGATTCTAAGAAGAGCGGTATATAAATAAAATTTTTATTATTTATTTATTTATTTATTTATATAGAGAGTAGATCTCTAGCTTTATCCGGTCAATATGATGGTGGTAGTATACAAGAGGTAAGTAATGTTTTATCTGTGATGGGATGTGTGTCTGTTATAGATGTGGATAAATGCAATCTAGCTTTCAAAAAGAAACAAGAGGGCTGTACTGACCACCCCAAAAGGGCGGCCAGGAGCCACCCGTTATTGCTCCCGAGGAACTGCGCAGTGTCCCTCTGCACCGAAAAGAACCCAGAAAACCCAGGTTCTTTTAAGCCCTTGAAATGGATGTCATGAGTGCACCATTGGTGCACTCTGGCACATCAATGACATAAGCAATGTGCAGCAACATCTATATGCTGTGGGTCGCTTACGTCATGATGGCGAGCACTGCTGTTATGTGCTAGAGTTTGAGTGTGTGCTGTTGGTGCATGCTTCCGAACCGTAGAATTGGCACCAGCACGCCACTTCCCACCTGTATGTCTCAGGCCTAAATAACTAAGAAAACACTTTTTTTTCTGGGAAATTTCCAGTAAAACAAACAAACAAACCAATATTATGCTTGGAAGAGAAGACAGAGGATTATAATGATTGGTTCTGATATAAGTACAAGTCTTGGCAGTCACATTGATGCTTGGACATGACCAGAGGAAAGATAAAAGCAGGGTCAGGGGGGTTCCATACCAAAGATTTTAGGATAAACTTGAATTTGGGTTAATATGTGGATGTTGAGTTTTTTAGTATATTGATTTGGGGGATCTCTTCATGGAGTGGATTAGTGTGGAGAAGAAGGAAAAGAGATTATGGCGCGTTATAGACGGGCCCATAGAGGCGCCGTCATCACATGCGAGGGGCAGTGCTTTTAGATGCCCCTCGCCCCTCGCACATGACAAGTGTCAAAATGGTGGTGCCCTATACACATGGGCGCTGCTGTTTTGACATGATGGACGCCTAGGTTTCCACATGTCTCAGCACCCTTGTGATGCCACAAGGGTGCAATTGGTGCCTTGCGGTGTCACAACCACACCAGAAAAATAATCCACTTTTGGCGGCTTCTTTTTGCTGTGCGGGGGAGCCATGCAGTTTGTCCACTGTGGCTCCTTCGTGCAGTAAACAAGGGTGGTGGCAGACTGCCCTTTTGGGTGGTCTGTAACGCGCCAATGTTTGCTTAATTCTCAGCATTTCCACTTTCTCAGTCCCACTGATGTCAATAAATCCTAAAATCTCTGTATTCTACTCATATCAGGGATGTAAAAATCATCATAAATTTAGTCCTCACAGGCAAGAATGAATAATTTTAGTATTGTTCTAAATAATGCAATAAAGTTCTCAAAACTGCAGAATTTTTGAACACTAATCATAATTCACAATCTATTCCATTTCCTGTGTAGAAACCAGTATTTCTGTTTAGAAAACAGCTTTAATGTCCAGGAAATATTGCTTTTTGTTCAATATACATCTTTTCTGTACATAAATGTCATTTTAAAAAGAACCAACAAAATTCAAAATGTTTCCAAGTATTTTTTTCAACCCTAGCTTTGACTTACTATATACTCATGTATAAGTCTCGAAATTTTAGTCAAAAAATGACCCTAAAAACCAGAGTCAACTTATCTATGGGTCAATCTAAGTATTTTATATTTTATTTATATAAAAAGGAATCATCCCCTGGTGAAAAGCAAGAGAGTAATCTGTCCTGGAAGCACTGACTTCCCTCTATTCTCTCATCAACCCAGTTTTTAATATGAGCACAAACAGTGATGCCTCCTGGAATTTTGTAAGTTCTTTGGAATTGTTTTCCTTTGCTTCATCCTTTACATCCTTTGTTACATTGCCCTAAATTTTACCCTTGACTTATCCGTGAATCATATCAAAATCCATAATTATGGCTCCAAAACCTGCCCTCGATTTATACATGAGGTCGACTTATAGTCGAGTATATACGGTACCACATTAAATTGCTGAGAACCAATGTAACTTTCTTTAACTTGCTTGATGTTATCCTTGGTACATTTAAACTGGACCCACTTAATCCTAAAATATTTGGAATATAATCCTCTATGTTCTCTCATCACTATTTCCAAAAGCCTGATTGCCTATTTTTCATTTCTTTTTTTAAAGCAGCTTAAATTGTAATAAGCTCTGGAATTGCTTGGAAAAGTAAAAATAAAAATAAATTACATTAAAATAACCCCAAAGGAGTTCTGGGTAGGTCAGGGAGGAGGGGTTAAGAGACAATTAGGAAGAGAGTGTGATAGTGGTGGCATCCTCAGTTGCACAATTATGAAGACACACAAATACATATAATTCCATTTTCATTAACAAGAGCAATTGTTGTGAAAATAGGTGTTGTGCGGCAAAGCCTCAAATCAGTGTATGGAAACCCTGAAATTATTTAGAATTGAAATCATCCCCACCCCAGTCCAGGACACATACACAAACTGAAGAGGAATTCAACTTCAAAAGTAAAGTATATCTTGGGGAAGTACATCACCTTTAATTTGATATGCAATCTACATAGCTCTCTCAACATCTGTTCTGCGCTGTTTCCTACCTAGTTTGTTTTTAAAAGAAACAAGAAGAGATGAGCTTGTTGTTTGTTTTTCCTCTTAACTTTGGTGGGAAATTCATAAGGAAGTTTTCTTTCTACCCACTGAGTATTCCAGAGCTGTCAGAACATAGATTTCAGCTGCTGATGGGAAATGGATGAGTATTCATTACATTCCTACAACCTATCATGTCTCAAAACCTTTTCCTGGCCTCCAGTAATTCCACCAAGTGCTTTCCCTGTATTTTCTTAATCCAGTGAAAATACTAATGTGTGTGATGGGATTTCAGAACAGGTGGAGAAAGGAGGGGAGGAGTAAAGATTTCCTAGCACAGGAACCTTTGAAATACAGCATGCACACTTCTGCATCTAGTACTCCAAGACAAAGGAATTCCATTTTTTAAGAGAGTTTGTTGTATGCATATATGTGTATGTGTGAGTGTGTCATTTTTAAGAGGAGAATCCCTATGACCTCTCAATGCATTTAACTTACAAGGCAAGAGATCATATTTGGGATCTGTCATTACTGTTTATATAGCCCAACAATGGGAGTGGAGAGCGTGTCCCTGGCGACCACAGAGCTTCTAATTTGTTTTTATTTTAAAGGGAAAAGCACAACCAAAAAAGCACTCTACCCACTCAGGTTCTCCCATAAGTGACGTGAAAAATGCCTCTGTTGTTGGTAAGGGAAGACATTTTATTAAATATAGCAACTTTGATGAAAGTAACATTTCTTAATTTCCCGAGACTTATGAAGAAATCTTTGTTTCCTGTTGGGCACTTACATATTTAGATTTTTCTGACAAATACAGGGCAGAAAACCATATGCATATTTTACAATTTAAGTGGATAATGTACACAAGAAAAAAAAACTTTAGAGACACGCTTTAGCCAATGAGGGAAGGAGACATAAATTAGGCAATTCACACAAATAAATATTGAATCTCAGGAACATGAAGTAAAATTGTACAAATTTCAGTGGGGGAAGAAAACACAAATTTGAAGTCGAAGGCTTTCATGGCCGGCATCCATAGTTTTTTTCGTCGTAAACCGGCCCTAGATGTATTTAGAAGTAGCAAGTACTGAAAAATTAATTATCCTGAACATTAGTATTTGCGATTGGGGAAGTGGGCGTTATAACAGCTGTGTTGTTATGTTAGTGTAATGTGTTTTTGTGTAAATGTATGATTTATGTAGGTGATGGTCTAGGGAATTCTGGGTTAGGGGCAAGTACAGTATGAGTCCCAGTCCTGGGAAAAGAGCTGGGATATATAAATAAATATAAATAAAATAAATAAATAAATAAAATAAATACAGTAGTAGGATTTGTTGTTAGTTTAGGTTTGGATTATGATATATGTGAAATTATGTGTTGTTCAGTTGTGTTTGTTAAAAATAACTCTTGTGTGTGTGTTGGTGTGGTGTGGAAATAGTAAAAGTACAATAACATCCAAATCTTACAGCACTACCTTATTGGGCCAACACAAAACGCAACAAAATAGATGATGCAATTTCAAACCTCCACTGTTTCTCATCAGGTAAAAGTGGATGATGCTAGAATCAGTTTGTTACCAGGCTAAGAAGTACAGGATTTATTCATTATCCATCTGAATCAATTTGTCCTCATGCACATCCCCCCCCCCCCCGGTAGTGATTATGTTTCATCAGAGATAGACTGGCTCCAGTTGTGCTTGAAAGAGATTTAATACCCTCTGGTGTTGAATTTCACCCAAGGATAGCTCCACCGACCTAGGTAAGGGTAGTTGCATGTAAAAGGTTAAAGGTAAAGGTAAAGGTAGTCCCTTGACATGAAACCAACCATAGGGGCAGTGCTCATCTCCATTCTATGCCAAAAGCCAGCATTGTCCAAGGACTGCTTGGTGGTTATGTGGCCAGCAGCGACTGCCACCGAGTACTGTACCTTCCCAATGGAAGCTGATACATCTAGCTACTTGCGTTTGAGCTTTGAACTGCTAAGTTGGCAGAAGCTGGGACTAGTGATAGAAGCTTCACCCCATCGTGCACCACGTAGCCTTGAACTGCCACCTCTCCTCTTTGATAATCAAACTGCTGTCTTAATCACTAACCATGCATCCATCATTGCATGGTACTATTAGGAATAGTTTATTTGGCCTTTCATTGTAGGAATTGGTATGATGCTTCAGTGTTCCCTGACCAGAACAAGGGTCTTTTGCTCCAAGTTTGTGAAAGTTTTGGGCTGCTATGCATGGTCTGGAGTTGATTTGAAGATTTATCCATTTATGGATTGGCCACACTCTCACCAGTTTCTTGTTTATGACTAGGGGTCTGCAACTGCCCCTTTACTGGCTGGATCCAGGCCGTGGCCACCTCACGCCATGGCCTGATCCAGCCTTGGGGGGGAGACAAAAAGGATCAGCAAAAAGCAGCCCTTTTTGCGCCCCCAAGGGGTGCAGTTGATGCGCATCTTCAGTGCTGCATCAGTGATGCATCACCAGAGGGTCTACGATGCTTGTGCCTTGTGGACCGCACATGCCAAATAGCACCTGGGGGGATTAGGGTGTCCAGCATGCAGATGCTGGGTCCAAACTCACCACAGGCTGGCACCGGATATCAGCATTCCAGAAAATTGATTGCTGATATCTGTGCCAGCCTGTGGGTGGAGTTTGGACCAGCATCTGCATGTGGACACCCTATCCCACCCAGGGCTATTTTGGTTTTCAAACTACTAACATGCAGACTCTTCATGTAGTGTACTTATATATTGCACTGTGGTAGGGCCTTATTGACAACCTGAGGATTGGTTCTGGCAGCCTTTTGTCCATGACTTCTGTCTGTATAAGAGGCAAGCCTTGAGAGTTCTAATAGTCAGAAGAAAAAAAAAGTGAAGCCTATCCATTAATGCTAACCAGCAAACTAAAAACAACATGTTTTTTATAAAAGTAGATTGAGAGTGAGAGAGCTGGTGGTTAACTTTCTTTCTAAGGAAGAGAAATGAGCTTCAGTGAAAGTGTGAGTTTTCAAAGTCCACAATGTGTGCCTGACTACATAGAGAACACATGAGTTCTCTCTCAGCTGGTTTAACCACCTACTGTGCCTGTGGCTTAATGTTTAAAACATAAAGGAAACTTTCTGAAAGCCCAATAGCCAAAAAATATGAGAAATGGAGAACAAGAAACTTTACCACAGTGCAATTATTAAGGTACTTATACATGAAGAGTCTGCTATGTTCGTAGTTGAACCATGTTCAAGAAAACTTTGGACTGTTGATATCTGTGCCATGCCAGGCATACAAAATATGAGAGTAAACACAAAGAACAGACCTTCGGGCTGTTGTTTTGTTTGCTTCTGTTTTAAATGTCTTCATCTGTCTCTGTTTTCCAACTGTATTTAGGGGCCATACTTTAAAAATGTTTTTGCTATCAGGCACTCTGGTCTTCAGTTCAGCAGAAATCCAAATATTGGCCGCATATTGTTGGTTACTTGGAAGAAAATTATCTTCAGCTCCTGCACAAGTCCTAATTATTTTTAGGATCCATCAGCAGTCTCTCACTGGAAGTTATGTGTTCTCAGTACTCCAGGCTTTTGTTTGCAATGGTGAGCCATTCCAAGGTCTCTGTCAAACTTGCAAAAAACAAAAAATTGTACAAGCAACTGTCCTTCTCTATCACTTGTTTCCAGCATCTGAAATTTAGATGCACACTGAACTAAGTCATGGGATTCAATTCAATTATTATGATTAATAGGTACAATACCTATATTTCACCAACTCTAGAGTAAGATAATTTAGAACAAGAAGGAAATCTTGGGGCCATGTTAAGTTAAGGTGTTTGCACAGTGGTATGTATATAGGACAAATAATTTTAAATGACTTCTTATATTGAATTCACAAGAGACCAGAGGATATTCGCTATAACCTTTGCTTAAATGAGACCACATGAGACTTTTGAGCAACTCAGTCATATAAGATGTGTAAATAACAAATAAATACGAGAGGAGGAAGGAAGGACGGAAGGAGGAAGGAAGGAGGAGAGCGAGTGAGCGTACTGTAGTTATCGTTCTCTAAACATATATTTGAGAAACCCTACATTGAGAACAATTTTGTATAAGAAATAACAAACACAAAATTTACACTTTTATAAGCCAGTCTTTATGCTCCTGTTATATTCTGAAAGACAGCATCTTATCCTGGGCAAGCCTGTCTGAGCTCCACATACTGGCTGGCATTATTGTCAAATCTAGAGATGTATGTGAACTGTAATGCTAAAGGATTTATGGCCACTGCAGGGAGGACTTTGGTACCATGTGGTGACCATCGGAGTCATGGAATGATCACAGAGTTACACCTGCTAAAGGAATGATCCCTAAGTAAAGAATTTCACAAAGAGAGCAGCCTCTGCCAGACCCCACTGTAGCTATCCTCTCCCCCCAGAGTATATTCAAAGGAGAGTAGATGTGTTCTGCAACAGAGAGAGAAAAATCCTGTGCACCTTGAAACAAAGAAATGTACGTTTATGACACAAATTTATTATGTTTTTGTGGAATATAACCCATTACATCACATACCGATATTATCTTCTTTTAGACATATATACATTTTTGGATTGCATTTAGGAAGTCTAACTGTAGGAGCTGTAACCTATACTGTTTCTTAGTATATTTGTTAGTCTTCACGTACTACATCATGCTTGGTTGTTTTCTCTTTTCTGGGAATTGCCAGCATTTGTTTACGCTTTGTAAGGAGAATCTTCCTTTTGTCATCACCAAACCCATCAAAGTACATCTCTTCTCCTGCACTGTTATGTAGTTATGCTGTAGTCTCATGTTGCACTGTGCAGGGGATTCCTCTGCTGGGCGTTGATGTTCCTCAGTGATAACCTATCTTTTGGATTCTTGGTTTAGAATTCACTTCCTGTTAGAGGGACTTTTCACCCATAGCTGGAGTATATTTTGGTGATATCCCCTTCATCTTTGCATTTGAAAGCAATTGTATATTTATATGTATTTACCCTCAATGAGATGCACAACAGAGCTCGTGAT
Source organism: Sceloporus undulatus (assembly GCF_019175285.1). Lineage (NCBI taxonomy): Eukaryota > Metazoa > Chordata > Lepidosauria > Squamata > Phrynosomatidae > Sceloporus > Sceloporus undulatus. The sequence goes on along the minus strand of NC_056524.1, from coordinate 137,804,670 downwards.
CCAGTGATGGAAAACTTCAGAGGCACATGTAGAGGTGCAAATGATAATAAACTGCTTGAGAAACTGACAATTACAGGCTTGGTTCTAGCCAGTATTCACTTACATCCTCAAAGGCAGTACATAATTGGGGAAACAATTTCCTTCTCTCTACCATGGATTCCATGATACCCATTGTCATTTAGGTGCCAAGTAAATGTATTACTGTTTGGGCAGATTGTGATTTCATTGCATTCTCTACTAGGATGTACATGCTCAATAATTTTGATCACTAATTTGCACTTTTCTTTTACATGAAAAAATCCATTTGAAGTTTTAGATTATTTGTGCAAATCCATACATTATTGTGCACAAAAAATCCCATGCATTTCTGCATTGAAAAATGTGCATAATGCTGTTTCTTGTAGGAAATGTGATACTTTGGGCTCATTCTGCCCAAAATGTGCACAATGATGTTTGAAAAGAAAAGAACTTTTTGTGCAGGAAGCATCCTTATCTGTGCAGAGATGATGTTTTGTGTATACACACCACCACACACTCACATATGGACATGAAAATTTTGCACAGGATAAGTCCTGAACTGCCATCTCAAATTCTGGATTTCCTCATCCGGGTTTTCTGACACTCAAGAAACTCTTTACAATGTTTTAATAGGAAAAATCACATATTATTTTCACCCCCTACTCTATCCACAATTTTGGCAAACTCAGGTAGTGCCAGAATCACTCATGATGATTCACCAAATGTCAATGTCTGCATGCAGGAAATCCACTTGATTACAAAAAACCTATATTCCAAGTTAATCCTTGTGGCTCAAGGAGAAGTACAGTATATTTGAAAAAAGTGAGCACTATAAAACTAATTCCTATTCACTGGCAGGAAAAGTTAGCGCCTAAGCCACATCTAAAGCATGCCCACTGGCCACCCCTTCACACATGAGTTTAGCATTAAAATGGAACTGAATATCACATGATAAAGAGAACCACGATGAGGTGGGAAGGAGGTCATTAATGGGTTTTTGCATTAATGAGAGAAGAGACGCTTGCTAGATGGTCTCTACCACTAGAGAGAACAATGAAAAGGATAAATTCATATGTAATCTCCAGACAGAGATGGGATTGTTCTGCTCCAATCATGGTTACTGCTCCTGTGATAAAAGTCACAAGTGAAAGAATTGCTTTGGCTCAGTAATGGTTAGAGGAGGACTGATACATAACGAATAAAGAAGAGCAACTTGTTCGTACAAAAATAAAGTGGGATATTAAATAAAGTAAATATAAATGATGCCAAAAACACCACTCCAAACTAGGGCTTTTGGCTGGGTTTGATGTGCCTGAGTTGAAGCACAACTTTCTTAAGCTAAAAGAACCTATAATGGGTTTTCTAGGCAAGATTTTAACAAGAGGATTTGGCATTAGGATTTCACACATTGACTTGGGTCAAGGACTGGTCCCAACTGTTTCAGTTCAAAGTGTTCTGTTTTTCCGAAGTATCAATAGTGATCAAACTAAATAAAGTGGCTGGTGCACTTCCTAAATTATATGCATTATGTTTTGCTTGTCTTCCTTTTAAAAATAGAGTGATGGGCTGAATCCACTAAACTCTTAGGTCAATTATAATCAGCCTTCCTTAATCTAACATCCTCCCAGATGTCTTTAAAAAACTATCATCCGCCATGATGGTTGGGGCTGATTATGTAGATAGGATCTGGGCTGATGTTGCAGGTTATCATGGCAAATGTGTCCCCTTGTTTTCAGGGGTATACTGGGTATGACTGTATGGCAATTTCAAAATCAAGTGCGATCATCGCAATAAGTGAAAGAATCATGCAGTTAGCATTTCCATATGTTAACACAGCCACAACAAACATTTTCCCCATTGGATCAGTTATACTTTTCAGTTACACAATTACACAGTGCAGTTAACACACTAAAGTCCACCTCAATAACAGCAGCCACTGATGCCATGCCATGCATGTGTGAAATCTTCACGTTTAATGCTACTTTCAAAGCCACACTTGCCTAGCATGTACTTTTTTAGTGGATATTGTTGGAGTATTAGCATTATGCTGGTTTTGTAGATCTATGTTTTCTTTCCTTGAGAAGGGGTGTGTCTTTAATGTACGAAACATTGATGTTATCTCTATGGTCATTTGGTCAGTGTGCTTGTGAAGAGGTCACTTAGCAAGAGCAAGTACATTTCTATACCCTTATCAGTGCACTTAACACTCCCTAAGCAGTTTACAAGTGTAAGCTAAGTTTCCCAACAATCTGGGTATTCTTTAGTGACCTTGGAAGGATACAAGCCTGATCGAACTTGAGCCCTTTCACTGGTGTTGAACTCACAACCTTATGGTTTGTGAGTGAATGGCTGCAACATTTAACCACTGTGCCACCAGGCTCTTATAACCCTCACTTTTTCTACGGTCAATAGTTTATGTATCCTGTTGTTGTTGTTTTTTTTACCAGAAGCTCAGTCTGTTGTTTTTACCAAATACCTGTGGAGTACATGCTTGTTGCTGCTGCTGCTAAATTGATTTAACCACAAATAACCAAAGCATAATCATTTTCTAATACATGTTTCAGTTAATGTCAGTCACTCACGTATACAGCTTGTGACTGCAGTGAACTGATGAATCCTTTTTGATCAGACTGTATAACTGTAAATGTGTTATATATTTTATGATTCTTGTCTCAGATGAATTCTATTTTGTTCTATGAATGGATGAATTATTATTTATGTCACTTTCAAATATGGTCACCCAAAATCCATTCCTTCATTTCTGCAATAATGTTTTTGTAATCTACATGAATATTTATATTTCACTTGTATTTTCAAACATTTTTCTCTCAAAATAATACATTTTCTCCCAGTATACCTTTAGACACATTTTGATAATTCCTTTGAACAGCTTAGTTGGAACATTCAAGAACTGCAAAAAATTTCTATCATTACGGAGAGGTCTGAATCTAGGCAATTTTTGTATCAGAAATCACCAAGATTAAGTCCTTGAATAAACCTGGCTTCAACATTTGTTTTATTGTCCTTTGTTTAACTATCTTTTGGGCCTAACACAGTAAAAGGCCATTTATATTTACTAACTACGGCCCCATACAGACAGGGCAAAATAAAGCTGCTTCAGATCACTTTGGAGTTATGCTGTTTAAATGATGCTGCGTCCTAAGAGTCCAGAAGCATGCCAAAGCCACACTCCAGACAAAAGACTGGAGTGCGGCTTTGGCGCAGCTTCTGGACTCTTAGTACGCATGCATAATTTAAACAGCATACCTCCAAGTTACCTGAAGCAGCTTTTTTTGCCCTGTCTTTATGGGCCTACCTTACTAAAAATAATCAATAGAGTAACCAGTGCACTACCGGTCTAAGTGTCAACCACAACATGGAACAGCGCTTTGTTGGACAAACCACTCTCTTGGACTACAACTCCCAGAATCTCCAAGACAAGTGAACAATTGTTCAGTGTTAGAGGATACTGGAAGTTCCAGTCCAGAAGGTATTTTCTCCAGGCTCTACACATTTGAGAGAGTACCTCTCAGGGCAAAACCATGCCATAACATACAGTTCTCCTTGTGGATTTAGGCTTGACAGACCTCCTTGAAGGGTGGGCTGGAGTCACCCGTTTTTGCTCCTAATGGAGGATGCAGCAGTCCAACAGTGCAGCATCCATCTGCAACAAAAAGAACCCGTAGAAACCAGGTTCTTTTTCCTTTGTGCGGTGGGCACCATGAGTGCATCAATGATGCAAGCGCAGTGCAGTGACACTCTGGACACTGCACCACCACTTGCGTCATCATGGCAGCCCCCGTTGTTGATGGGAGGCAGGCATGATGGTGCCACCGCTACATACTAGCATTTGGGAGCGTGAAGTCACACCTCTCTCCCAAACCCTAATTTTGACCCAAGGCTGGCCTCTTTGCCAGTCTGTACCAGGCCTTAATTTTTTATTTTTTATTTTTTTACAAAATAAATATGGGAAGGGGCTCCAGTGTAGGGGACATCTAATATGATAAAAAGTGTTTCTATGTTTCCAGGACCACGAAAGCATTGTGAAAGGAATGAAACCTTTCCAAATCATGAACATGCTTAACTACAATAGCAAAGACTCGTAAATTGCTTTGTCAAAAGGAAACATATGATTTATTTATTTATTGCATTTCTATCCTAACTCTTGTTTCAGGAAACTCTTTTGGGAAATGTAAATATTAGTACATCCTCTAACCAGGGTAATCACATTGGCAGTGCAGAAACAGAACAATAACAGCTCACACCAACGCAAAAACACACAGTCTAGCCAAAGTAAGAGAAACATATTTAGTTTTCATGGTTAAATATTAAAAAGTAGCTTTACTTATAAATTACTTGTTTCATACTCAAACACATGGTCTCCATGGAGGAGAGACAAAGAGAAAAGACAAAGGACAAAGAATTTTATCACATGTAGGTTTTTAACTGCCAATGTGTGTAAGAGAATTGTTCCTTTGGCGGTGCCTGTCACACCATGTCACCTCCCGTGTGTTGCTGATGTGCTGCTGAACCATTGTTAGAGCCTCATTTCATTATAGGAAACCGTTTAATAACAACCAATCATGCTGTCATTTCATTAGTCCCTGGTGCGACAAGTATCAGTCCACGTTAGCTTAATACTGAACAGGCATGTGATGTCAGAACTCCCTCACTCCCAGGCAACCTGTTTCCCCCCCCCTTTCCTCACTTTTAAAACTTTCTTTTCTTTGGTTCCTCCTCCCTTTTTACTAATTGTATTCCCATAACTCTGGATTGTGTGTGAAATTATTGAATTCTGTTACAAATTAGTAAAACAAAAATAAAAAAGCTAGCCTGTGGTAGACATGGGCATGAGATGTAATTAAGGATGAATGAGGGAGAGCCTGTGGAAACGCTCAATGCACATAACACCCCAGTTGCACCTTGTATAGAGGTATGAAAATGAAAGATCCAAAACGGTGTGTTTGTTCTGTTCCCTTTAAATACACAATTGTGGCAGACTGAGGTAAACTTAGACTTGTGTGATGAATCCAAACTGGATGCAGGTTAGAATGATGCAAAGAAGAGAGACGGTAGGGGGAATGTAATAAACATTATGTTACCATATGTGTTGCTTAAACTCCTCTTAACATGAAACTAACATGTGGCTTCCAGGGTTTCACCGACTTTTTCCTGTAAGATATTTATCTGAACCAAGCTTATTAATTATTTATATGTTCCACCTTCCCACAGCAGGACCCCAGGTGCTAATTACAGTAAGAATTCTACATTTATGGATACCTAATAAAGAAGAAAGCAGAATGCAGCAATGTGAGGTCTTGAAAAATGTGATTATCAAAATGTGAAGAAAGAGAAAAAGAATAAAAAATAAATAAATATGATTATAAAAAGAGTGATTTATTCCTTCTTATGCCATTTGTTATTTTCCTAGGTGTACTTCTTCTGCATTCAGTTTTCTACTTATATTCTCTACCATATACAGTTTCTTGGGAACTAGCCACCACAAAAGACACACCACACATAAACTAAATAAAACATATTTTGGTCAGCACTGTTTGCCAGCATGAATTTTATTATTTTATTGATATGTTTTAACCAATTTGTTAAGTTGCCGTTGTATGTTGTTTATCTGTTGTGCACGCCGCCTGATTCTAAAGGCGGTATATATAATAAAAATTTTTATTATTTATTTATTTATTATTTATATAGAGGGTAGATCTCTAGCTTTATCCGGTCAATATGATGGTGGTAGTATACAAGAGGTAAGTATGTTTTATCTGTGATGGGATGTGTGTCTGTTATAGATGTGGATAATGCAATCTAGCTTTCAAAAAGAAACAAGAGGGCTGTACTGACCACCCCAAAAGGGCGGCCAGGAGCCACCCATTATTTCTCCCGAGGAACTGCGCAGTGTCCTCTGCACCGAAAAGAACCCAGAAAACCCAGGTTCTTTTAGCCCTTGAAATGGATGTCATGAGTGCACCATTGGTGCACTCTGGCACATCATGACATAAGCAATGTGCAGCAACATCTATATGCTGGGTCGCTTAAGTCATGATGGCGAGCACTGCTGTTATGTGCTAGAGTTTGAGTGTGTGCTGTGTTTGCATGCTTCCGAACCGTAGAATTGGCACCAGCAGCCACTTCCCACCTGTGTGTCTCAGGCCTAAATAACTAAGAAAACACTTTTTTTTTCTGGGAAATTTCCAGTAAACAAAACAAACAAACCAATATTATGCTTGGAAGAGAAGACAGAGGATTATAATGATTGGTTCTGATATAAGTTACAAGTCTTGGCAGTCACATTGATGCTTGGACCTGCCAGGAGGAAAAGATAAAAGCAGGGTCAGGGGGTTCCATACCAAAGATTTAGGATAAACTTGAATTTGGGTTAATATGTGGATGTTGAGTTTTTTAGTATTTGATTTGCTGGATCTCTTCATGGAGTGGAGTAGTGTGGAGAAGAAGGAAAAGAGATTATGGCGCGTTATAGACGGGCCCATAGAGGCGCCGTCATCCTGCGAGGGAGTGCTTTTAGATGCCCCTCGCCCTCGACATGACAAGTGTCAAAATGGTGGTGCCTATACACATGGCGCTGCGTTTTGACATGATGGACGCCAGGTTTCCACTGTCTCAGCAACTTGTGATGCCACAAGGTGCAATTGGTGCCTTGCGGTGTCACAACCACACCAGAAAAATAATCCACTTTGGTGGGTTCTTTTGCTTTGCGGGGGAGCCACGCAGTTGTCCACTGGGCTCCTTCATTGCCGTAGCTTTGGTGTGACTTCTGGACTCTTAGGACGCATGCATCATTGAAACACCATACCTCCACTGTGACTCGAAGCAGCTTTATTTTGGCTGTCTGTAACAGGCCTATGTTTCATTTTCTCTTTTCTCTCTTTTTTGTTCACTTCCTTCCTCTCTCTCCCCTCTCCTCCTCTTTCTTTTTGCCTTCTCTTATATGCAACTGTTTGGATATGTTAGTGATCACTATTTGTGATCTAAAAGTGATCTCTCTCTCTCTCTCTCTCTCTCTCTCTCTCTGTATGCGTGTGTGTGTGTGTGCGTCTCCTTAGTATATTCTGTTTTATTTAAAATATGTTTAAATAATTTAACCTATCCTAAGAATGAAATTTGCTTTTTTTATTTTTGTATCTGATTATACTATTTTATATATTTTATTTGCAATTGCATTCTTTGGACTGGATATGGACTATTTATTGTTTCAATGTTAAACTGTACTTCTAAATATTTTCTGATTTAAGGTTTAATCTGATTATTAAGACAAAGAAGTAGCTGAAATGAGAATGAGGATGCCAAAAATTAGCAGTGAAAGAGGAAATAAAAACACCCTGCACATCATCTCAATAGAAAACATGAGAAAGTATTGAAATAAAACTATCCCTGGGGAAAATAAAGCCACTAAATAGCTATTTTCACACTAATGTTGAAGCTTTGCAGAAAGTTTTGGGCATTATGACTTCTAAGAAAGTTGAAAGGCTAATGTGAGTCATACACTTATATACACATACGCACACAATAATGGACCGTCTTTCTTTTAACAGGGTTTAGAGATAGGAAACAGTGGAGAACAATACAGCACACAGTAATCTTGGGTCTTTAATGTTTGTATCTTTATTCCACTAAGTATGTATTCCCAAAGTGAAATATTGACACAATAAATGAACAGTAGGAGAACCTCAGAGGGGATGATTTTATGGGTTGTCAAATGCATCATATCAAAGAAAATTTCAACACTTGGAAAGGATAAAGGAGGGAAAAATCCAAGATATCAACATGTAGGATGCCCAATGTGAACACTGCACACCTTGAAATGCACATTGTCTTCATCAGGCTTTTGTCTAATTCAACAGCTCTTTTTGGGTTGCAATAAAAAGAAGCTGAACAGATTAACAATGAGCCTTTTAAATGAAATGTTGTTAGTTGTCAAATTTATAGGAACAAGGACCTTCTGCATTTTATTGGGGCGGGGGGGGGGGAAATAAGATCATCTTATTTGTTGACACAAGTATGTTTTTGTTTCTAAAAAAAATTTATGGGAATATTTCAGTTTCAGTTTCCCATTCAGTTAAAATTGCATCTTTAAGCAGATAAGTTTTTCAAAGGGATGCTTAGCCCTTTTCAGCTATCCAAGCCAGTAAACACACAAACTGCAGACATTGTAAGTCTATTGCATCAAATATTTGTTTCATTGTTAAAACTCTCAAACCATACATATGGTTCTTAATGTCATTCCCAGTCTAGAGGAGGACTCAGGGGATGAGCCAGAGCCTGGGACCTGAGTCTGCAGCTATGGAGCTTGAGTCCAGCCCTAACTCTGCTGTGCTTGCTCCAGCAGAGTCTGTGGCCTCTCAGGAGGTTCAGCAACCAAGTCTCCCTGTGGCAGAATCTTTGGACATGGAGGAGGATCAAGGGGGTGTGCCTACCTTCAACCAGCGTCAAGCCGAAAGGGAGTATCTTTGAAGGTTGCGGGGTCTTTATCAGAAACGTACTGGCAATCAAATGCACCCGAATGCCTGCAGCATTCCCATATAAGCAGCTGCAGGATGTTTGCCTAGTTGCCACTGATTATCTGCCTTTTTGAGGGAAAGTACTCTGTCTCTGGCTCCCATTGCTCTCTGGACTGAAACCTTGCTTCTTGGACTGCTGATTCATCTTGATTTTTCTGGAACCCTCAACCTTTGGACTGCCTTATCAACCTGCCTATCTGATACCCTGAATTTTGGACTTTTTGACAAATCTTCTGGTAAGATAACTTGACTTGTGATTCTGGACTTTAAATCAAAAACCTTGTCTGTTGCCTCGCACTGGCTGTGCAAGCCAGTTTGTTTGGGAACTGAGCTGGTCTTATCAGCCATTTGGTCACTTTCTCAGACACTTAATGTTATACTTCTACTGCTACTGAACACTATAGTGTGTTAACCCATTGGCACCAACAGAGGACTTTTTGAAAAGTATCTAGTAGCTTCAGAAAAGGGATATTCCTCAAAACTGTAGTAACAAATGAAAGGGCTATATTTTCTCTTTACATTGATTATCATCCCCTCACCTGATTTGTTTAATAATAGTAGTAGTAGTAGTAGTAGTAGTAGTAGTAGTATTTATTTATATTCCACTTTTTCGCAAAGGAATCAAAACGGATTACAACAATATAAAGTTGAAGCATCATCCAATTAAAAAAATTACAATTTAAAACCCCCAAAACCCTCCCCTCCCCCAATCATAAAAATGTAATCAATCAATGTTAAATCTTAGAAGCAGATGAAAACAATGGATCCTCATCAAAACTTAAATAAAGTCCTGTAATTCTTTTTATTTCTTTCGTTGGCTATTTCTTTCTGAGTTAAGTCTCCCTTAGGGGCAATGCAGTCTGCAAAGGTTTCTGGGATTTGTAGTCCAGCGTTTCCCAGGCTGCTCTTTCCACTCTCGCGTTTCCAGCACCGGAAATGCTGAGTCTTAGAAGCAGACGAAACAAGGGGTCCTCACCAAAACTTAAGTAAAGTCCTGTAATTCTTTTTATTTCTTTCGTTAACTATTTCTTTTCACCATGGATACTTTAGGAATATTCAAGTAGATAGTCCTTGAATTGGAAACTGCTGGTCTGTTGCTGAAGAATTTAACAAAGATTGTTTTAAAGGCCCAGTACAGATCATTGGTTTGCGACAGCCTGGGGCCAATTCTAGGGTTCCAGAGCGCGCAGCATCACCACACTCTGGAACCCAGCACGTATGGGCAGTGCCATCTTTACGTGGTGTTGTTCATACACGTGTGCGTGCATGATGCAAGTGCGGTGTACCATCCACACCTCCAGGCGTCACGCTTCCATCATAGTTTGCTCCTCCTTTCCTAACAGTGATGGGCATTATTTAGAGTTGACCCTCTTTGCTTTTGGTCTTACTTTGAGTAGGCATACATAGACAGAATTGGCCTGCTAGTTCTTTGTCCTTTTTGGTATATTCTTTTCCTACCCTTCCCAAAATAATATTTGTAACATGATTGTAATGGATTATTATTTAGAAGGTGAAGTACAATTTTCCTTGCTTTTGTATTCAACACATTGCTTGGAAAACTATGTGAAGTCGAAGGCTTCATAGCCAGCATCCATAGGTTTGTTTTGTTTTGTTTTTCAGGCTATGTGGCCATCCTGACATCCTGAAACTCTTCTAGAATAATGGCCACAGAGCCCAAAAAACCCACGAAAATATAATTTCCAAGTAGTTCTCATTTGTTAGATTTTGGCATTTGAATATGCTTCCTATGTATGTATGTAGTAGGTATGTATTCTTTTCTACATGGAACATTTGGCACTTGTCCTTACATCTAGGGGTTGCTGCACTGGCAAAAAAAGTGGCTTTAACCCAACTTGAGGTATACCTTTTATTGCGATGCACAAGCCGAACCAGAAGGAAAGTGGGATGAAGCCATGCTCCAAGATGAAAAACCAGAGCAAAATAATGTCGATTTAATCCACTTTAATGCTGAAAGTACACATTATCACACTGGCATGTAAACTGCATGATGCAAGTATGAGAATATGGGAAGGCCACAGGAAGCTTACAGAAGCAGTCTGGAGCATGCACCCTGGGCCTGGTGAGATGCAGACACTGGCATCATTATCACCATACATTTTCCCCTTTTGTCAAGTGTCCAAGTGCATGAGTGGCCAGATGCACCACAGCCCATTGCACCATGATCCATCAAACACCCCATGAAATGAAATTACAATAAACACAGCAGGTCACGATAATGCAGTTGATGTAAAAAAATACAAACTAGACAACCAACATGGGGTTATGGGGTGAAGTGGGAAGTTGTATGGGGGTTAATTCTTGTCCTTTGCTAACGTATCATTGGTTGTACCGTTGCACAGTGTGGGCATGTATCCCACGTGTGACTGTGTGGCTGGTCACATGGCCAGTCCCAGGGCACATCCAATGAGATGGCAGCTAGGTGGGATGATGGAGATAATTGCCGTCATAGACATTGTGTCATGTAATGGGTGGTATGCATGGAGAAAAATAATCAAACACTGCAACTTGACTGTGGGTGTATGGCTCAATTTGGAAGTGGCCTCTGAGCCTGCAGGTGGTCTCCCGATTCAGGAAACTCCAGAGACAACCCCAATTTTCTCATCTGTCTGCTCAGCCTCTTAAGAAGCAATTAAAACTTCCTTGGGCTGTTTATTAGGAGAAAGCCAGGGTATAAATACAATAGAACCAAAATAAAATAAATTCTATCCAAGTTTTACATATGGAATGGTGAAAGTAGAATTATGTGTATAGAGCTTTTACTAGGACTAAGCCCTTAAATAACTCTTCAAAGGGTTTCACCCAACGGCTCTTGTAAACGTCCCAGTTCCTCATTGTTGCTTTATTTTAATCCTTGCAGCATGGGCAAGCTGCTGTGTGTACAGAATTGCTGAAGACTGGTAACTTCTTTCCAAATTTTGATCAAACACACAACTCCAGCTAAAAAGAGGGCATGAATTTGGATCCTTGGGAATGGACACACACCTGGATAGCAGGAAGGGTGGAAGAGTACAATTTATAAGATTATTGCAATGGGAATTGGTGAGTTTGCATTCCACGGTTGTGAAGACAGAACATTCAATGACTTTTCCTGGGACAAACGAACAGTTCATTATGAGTTTCCAAATCACATTTTGCTCCAGGAATATCCTTGGGGCATCATTTTAAAACTTATTAAAAGGGGTATGTAGGGCACAGGAGTGTGAAGCTACTCACAAATACTTTTGGACAATTGGAAAATATATGACATAAATTTATGACTTAAATCTGACCTAACTTTCAGTAGATATCTGGGAAGACTAAAACTGTATTAGAAATAGGTTTGGAAGAGACCACAAGGACCATCCATCCAATGATTCACGCAGGAATTCCTGCCATGCAGAAATAACAATCAAAGCACTCTTGACAGATGACCATCCAACCTCTGTTAAAAGCCTCCATAGAAGGAGACTCAACACATTCCAAGGCAGTTATTCCACTTCCCCTCTTGCTGTCAGGAAGTTATTCTTAATGTTTAGGTGGAATCCCTTCCTGTAGTTTGAATCGATTGTTCTGTGTCATAGACACCCAAGTCCACAA
>NC_056524.1:137781912-137792499 GCF_019175285.1 Sceloporus undulatus | reverse complement strand
CACAAAGAAATATACCTTTCTGGATCTTGAGCAGCTCAGGGAATGGCTTTGTTTGTTTATAGTTTGTATCTTCTTCTCTAGATAAACAATAGTTTTGTCTGCGGTCACTCTGTCTCAGGACCTATGTCCAAATATTACAGTCTATAGAAAATTTTGATTTGTAAACCCAAATCTAATTAAATATTGGGAAAAAAACAAATTTTAAACCAGCTACCTTCTGGACAGGTTCACGGAGTTTCATCTTACACATCTTACACACTGATGTTTACAAAAAGTAAACTTTTTTGTTTGTTCATTGGCAGAATAAATTTAGGGTGAAATTTGTGGGAATAGTTAATTAGTCTTTCTGAGAGTACAACATTTTGCCAAGTTACAGAAAGGAATGTTAGGAAAACTGCAAGTTTTTTTCTTGGTGGTGGTGGTGGTAGTTGAATTATTATAAAAATGCAAAATAGGTAATATTTGATATTTGGAATATTTAAGAGACCTGCAAAATTCAAGTAAGATAAATGTAGTGTAGTACTCAAACTATTTACCCTTGGAAACCCCATTTACACCTACGCCAAAAACACACTCAACACAGCATAAAAAATAAAAAAATATTTTGTTAATTTAGTGTGTGCATTTTCATTTGCTCATTTGTGTATATTCACATTTTAACATTTTAGAAGAAAATAACATCATTCAATTAGAACAGTTTTATTTAAGCAAATACAATATTTAACTCAATGCATGTGTAAATTTTACACATAGAAAGTGTGGGAAGGAGAGAAGGAGGAATGATCAGAACCTCCAAGTCTCACACCCCCATTGAGCAGCTCTCAGGTTCCACACATGGGTCCCATCCCACCATTTGAGAACCACTGCTACAAACTATAAAGAAGGACATACACACTGCCTAAAATGCTGAAACTGGCTTAGGGAAACATTTAGCTCTTATACACGTAGAGATAGTATAAAAAGGTAAAATCGGGGTCAGTATTAGTGACACAGGGCCTTCTGAGGTTCTAAGTTAAAAATATCCTAGGGTTTCATGAAGATCCTGTCACACAGGGGTTGGCTGAGAAATGCCTACATATTTGTTGTTGTGTGTCTTCAATCCAATTCTAATTTATGATGACTCTAAGGCAAACCTGTCAGAGAGTTTCTTACATTGGGTTTGCCATTGCCTTCTTCAGAGACGGAGAGAGTGATGTGCACCAAGTCACCCAGTCGATTTCCATGGCCAAATGCAGATTTGAACCCTAGTCTCTCAGCACTCATACAACTATACCAGGGTGGCTCAGCTATGTGACTTGTACAGCCAAACATAAACAAATCATCTTACAAGACTTCTAGAGGACTTACTTCTGGAGGTTCCAGAAGATGCCTTCATTTTTGTGTGAATGGCTGTAGTCACAACAATGAAGGCATCTTCTCAGCCATCCCTTACTGGCCACTAGCCACTAGAATGAAGGAGAAAGGTGGGGTGTCAGGGAATTTTTGTCATTCCCTGGAGGAGAAAAATTACAATCTCTGCAATGACTAAAAAAGAAGACATATAGACACATCAATTGGACTTGTACCAGTGTATCTCACTAACAAGATGAGAGCCAGATTATTTCTGCTTGTGCCCATTTTGTATGAATTCAGTCCTATGCCAATTCCATTCAGTCAGTGACTATATATGACTATATCCATGTAATGATTGGCCCCAGCAGTGATTTGAGGACTTTTCTCAGAAAACAAAGGGTTAAGCTGGGCAGAGGTACATGCTAATGAGAATTTACATCATAGCTGATCTAAGGTCCAATTGGCCAATCAATTGAGCATAACCAGAAATTTCAAGAATCTTCCAATTGAGGTTTTAAAAAGGCTTCTGAGGCCATGCAGTTTGAGTCTTTCTGCTGTATGGCTCATGTGGGCTTGTTTGGGAGCCCAGCTGTTGGGCCTGTGCTAAGAGGGCAGGCTTAAGGGATGCAGTTTGAGCTAGGCAATGAGGGCCAGTTCCTTCCATCCAAAACCCATCAAGGATTGCAGATCCTATCTCAATGTGAGTAGCTTAGAAAATATGTTAGCTAGAGTGTCTAGGCTTTTGTTATTTTTAATCTTTTGGCTTGCCTGAAATGAACATCTTGTAACTATGCATCCGGTACCTGCGAAGCAGGGAGGTCTTGCATGAATAATAACTTATTGCTCCATACTCTCTAGTTAGAATAAATATTTTCTTTAAAAGCTGTTTCTGTACTCCTATACACGTGCCTTAGCTCAGTTGTTGCTTGATTAGGTTAGCAAGGGAAGAAAATGATAAATCCTTAGCAAGTCCCAGTGTGTGCTAAGGACAACTGATTGTAGATTCACTGGGTAGTGACAGAATGACTAGAGGATCTCAATGGGTCTCATTCAGCTCACAGGGAGTGGGAACAGAGACCCAGAAGACTAGAGGAATTAAGGATCTGCTGTGGGCTAAGGGCCAAGAATAGGGTTGCTGTTTGGCTTCTTGGACCCCAGGGACGACCACAATCCATGTATGTTTTGTTCAGATCTTCATCTAATATGCCTGTTTTAGGCCAGTAGTGGTGGTGGTTGTTAATTCAAGTCATTGCTTTCTGGCCCTGTGGATGAGACATTTCCAAGACCCTCTTCCCTCCATTTTTCTGCATAGGTCCTGCAAATTCAGGCCCATGGCCACCTTGATGAAGCCCAACCATCTGGTGTGCAGTCTTCGTCTCTTTCTACTGCTTTCCACCTTCCCTAGCCTGATTGCCTTTTCTACTGAACCATGCCTCCTCATGATGTGACCAAACTACAAAAGCTTTAGTTTTGCCATCTTGGCTTCCAGGACGACTTCAGGCCTGATCTGTTAAAGACCCATTTATCTGTCTTTTTGGCTTTCCATGATATCCTGACCACTCTTCTCTAGCACCACATCTCAAATGAGTTCTTTCTGATAATTTAAAATACAGGCTAAACAAGACAGACCTTCATCTTTCCATCTCTTGTCAAGATGGCTTGACTAAGATTTATGTTACCAATTTCCCTCTCACACAGCAACTATACCATGGATATGGAATGTTTAGTTAGAATCAAACGAACAGATATTCATTTCATTTTTAATGTGATTGATACTGTGTTTCCTGACAGACTAGAAGCAAGAATTATTTAGCAAAATTTAGGATCAGAATTTTGTTTATTAAAATTCATACATTTCTCCATGTAGAAATCCATGTTGATAGAACTTTTAAAAATTAAAATCTGAGAAAAGCAAAACTGACAATTTTGTCATGTCCACTTATGCAGATAACTTTTTAAAATGTAAAATTCTCACCTTAAATTATTTTATGTATCCTGTATCTAAGTGCATCATGTGTAACAGAGATATATTTCAAGACTTGGGCATATATATATAGAGAGATTATTTGTCATCCAGTGACCTACATGTTAGGTTCATGCTGGGTCTTGCATGTCAGTGACTTCTGTATAAGGAATTGACAGGAATTCTGTCTGTAGGTAATCATGTGTGATGAAGGAAAGGTTGTTTTGTGTGAATCAGCCCCTAGGCTCCTGAGACTCCTCATTCAATATCTTAGCAGTTTTGCATAAGTTCTTGTTAGTTGGAGAAGTTTTAAAGATTTCTTTTCCCAGTAAAGCCTCCAAGCAAGAATCTAAACCTCATCCTTCTAATTAATTTAAATGCAATCCCATGGCTTCTTTCAATGAAAAACTGCAGATTCCTATTATCAGGGACTGCATGCTACATTAAGTACCTTTCCTTTGTGCAGGATAGAATTTAGGTAATCAGAAGGATAAGTGCCTCTAAAAATCACTCTGAATGCTTATACAAATGAAAAGAAATATACCTCAGATTTAAAGTAGACTATAATTCTATAAGGATTGCTTATAAACTTAGTAAAAAATGTTGACTTAAAATATCCCTCATGCATTTTTCTTTTAGTTGTGAAGCGAGAAATGAGAATGTTGCCTATGATGAAGACATACTGGCTGCAAACATGGTTTATTCTTAAATAAATAAATTATATGGTTAATTTTTCAGGATGAGTTTGATGTATTTTTTGTGTTTATTTAAAACTCCTCAAAATAGGTCTGGATTCAAATTAAGCTATAGTTACAGTTGTTATTGTTCATAGAATCATGGAGTTAGAAGAGACCATAAGACCATCCAGTTCAACCCTCTACGTTGTGTGATTCAAGTCATTTCTGACTTAAGGCAACCCTAACATGAACCTATCATGGGATTTTCTTTGCAAGAATTGTTCAGAGGGGATTTGCATTTAATACTCACTTGGCTGAGGAAGTGGACTTGCCTAATGTAATCCAGCAGCAGTAGACCCACTGATATCAGTAAACGCATGCCTAGTGTGTTACCAACTACTTAGTATACATCAGGAGCAGCAGTAACAACATTCCTTCAATGTGCGTAAAAAAATGGATCCATTGAATATAGTCTTCCTTCTATTTTCATGGACTTAAAGTCCATGGTTTTGGTCCTTCATGGACCGGCAAGGGGGGAGGGTTAAAATGGCATGCACAGAGCCGTGTACAAGAGTGATTGTCCATTCAAGCCAATGAGGCTTGAATATGTGTGAATTTCCATTTTGGCAGGTGGGAGGGTCCGGAACGGATCCCCCACAAAAAAGGAGGGACAACTGTACTCTGTATGACTTGCCTAAGGTAACCCAGCATCAGAAGACCCACTGAAATCAGTAAAAACATCACTAGTTTGTATTACCAACTACTTAGTATTCAGCAGCAGATGCTGTAATAACATTCCTTCAAAGTGTGTTTAAAAAAAGATCCATTGAATATGCAGTCCTCCTTTCATTTTCGTGGACTTCGAGTCTGTGATCTTGGTCCTTCACAGACCAGCAAGTGGGGAGGGTTAAAATGGCATGCATGCCTGTGGCACACACAGAGCTGCATGTAAGAGCGCATAGCCATTCAAGCCAATGGGACTTGAATATGTGCAAATTTCCATTTTTGCAGGAGAGGGCCAAAACAGATCCCCTGCAAAAATGTCATGAGTACCAAAGCAATATTAAAGTTCAAAGCAAGTGGGGGAAAGATACATACATATAGCTCTGAGCTATTCAGAAGAAGGGCAAGATAAGTGCTGAGTCAGATGAAGTAATTTTTCATTCATTTCATTCTTGAAGGAAACAATGGTGGGATACAGACCGCCCAAAAAGGGTGGTCTGCCGCCGCATCCATTTCCGCCGGTGGGAAGCCTCAGCCTCAAAATGGCGAGGCTTCCCAGCGGCGGAAAAAGAAGCCACAAAAAGCAACTTCTTTTTGCGGCGCACAAGTGACTTCTTTTTGCAGCGCAATTTAATTTAGATTTTTCTCCATAGGATAAGTGCTATGTGGAGTATGGTCTCACTGTTTCTGTTTGCATAAATAATCTCCTTCACCCCCCATCCTATTCTTTAACACCATACTATATTGTACAATTAGACACATTAAATTTGTCCTCAGAGCTTTCTAGCTTTAAATACATGCATGCACCTTCTTTCTTATCATCCTGGTTGGATATTAAAAATGGTGTACAATAATGGTCCCTCTTCACACTTCCTAGAATTTATTGCTATACTATACGCAGCTTTGATATGTCTCATTAGTGGCTCATTTACATGAACAGGAGATAGAATGCTAGTATGATTCAGAAAATCCTACCCTGGAATTCTTGTAGTTAGGGACTCTCAGGGACCAATTGTATTAACCAGGGAGCCTTTTGTAGGGCAAAGATACCTTCCAGAACAGCTAGGGAGTTGCCAGCTGGCAAGACTCTAATGAGGTTAATAGCTACTAAAAGATATTTCATAAGAACAGTTTAGGTATCTGGTACTGGCTAAACCTAATTACATGGCTGATTGCATGAAACTTCAAGTGCTGAAGGCTAATACATGAATTTGCAAAACGTGAAGGACAACATGTACAGAAGGGTGTCAAATGAAATGGAATAATTTTCTCCATAAAAAGGCTACCTAATCCACTTTGCATTAAATCTAGATATGTCTTAAAAGCTGCCCTACCATGAGTTGAGATGAGGAGATAACCCAGGGAAGACAAATTTGGGGTTCCATTAAGGGATGCAGATAGGCAGAAATGAGTCATGAAGTAAAAATGCCATAGAAGTTTGTATTAAAATGTGAACCCAACTGACCAAATTTATACTATACAAACTAATCTGCAAATCAGAATGCAGTGCTCCTTTGTCTTTGCACTTTTTCATGTTTTGAGCCAGCTCTCATGCATGTGTGTAAGAGAGAGAAAGAGAGAGATGTCAGGTAACAATGTAATTGTTCACTGATGTCATTCTCAAAAGAAGCACATTATTTTAATATTTTTCTTCCTGCTGCAAGAAATAACAATAGCAGTTTCATTTATATGCTGCTTTATATGCCACCTAAGCAGTCTCTAAGTGATTTACAACTGTAAGCTAGTTACCCTCAACAAGTTGGGTACTCATTTTAGCAGCCTTGGAAGGATGCAAGCCTGAGTCGAGCTTGAGCCCTGGCTGGTAATGAACTCACCACATTATGGTTTGTGAGTGAGTGGCTGTGGTACAGGCATTTAACCACTGTGCCATTTAACCACTGTTCTCTTTAAGAAAGTCTTAGAAAAGGACTTTGGGGGATACAGACTGGAAAAAAGAGGTGGTGAGATGCTGCCCCTTTCTGCCCCAGATGGAGACCGCACCAAGCAAACGACGTGGCCTCCAGGAGGCCTACAAAGAACCTGCTCCTGACGAATTCTTTTGAGGCAATGTGGGGGGTGTCATTGGTGTGCTCATGCACAATCATGGTGTCCATGCAGTGTGGCATTGTTTGGGTGCTGCACCACATGGACATCATAATTGCACATCCCGTGTGGATGGAGATGCAGCAAGATGGCTCATGGGTGCTGATAGTAGGGCTGGATGCGTAGCCCTAATTTTGCCCCAGGCCGACGCAAAGCGCCCATCTGTACTGGGTCATAGTTTTTAAAAAGTTTTTGCAGTTCAGGACTGATTCTGTGCAAAACAGAAAACAACATTTTGGGCAGAGGAATAATATTTTCTATGCAGTGAATGCTGCAGCTTTCCCAGAAGATGCTGTAACTGAGAATTTATTCTGTGCAAATTTACAAAAGGAAACATTTTCTGCTCAGAAAGTAATATGTCTGTGCACAAATTTCTGTAAATTTTTGCAGAATAAATGTTTAACTGAATATTCCTATCAGTCCAGGACTTTCCACATCAGGATTTCTCAGCACTTTTCAATATTTCTTAGTATTCTTTCTATATCTAAGAGGGCATGTGCTCTCAGCTTTGGAGAAGGATCAAGGGGCACATTTCAGTAGTTGAGAGAATATTGTGATGCTGTCAAATGTCTGCTATGATGGGCATAGATGTTGTAATGGACTGAAAAAGAAAACAGATGTTGAACAAGGGGGAAGAGGAATGAGTTGAAATGATAGAAGAGGAAGAAGATGACAAAGTGGCAGTCTAGGGGAGGAGAGACTGGGAAGAATTGTTGGAGCATCAGCTGAAATGAGGGTAGACAAAACAGACTAATAAAAAAAAGAGAGAGAGGTAGTTCCCAATGCTAAAGAGGGCAGGGAATCCAAAAACAGACGATCAGAGCCTTGTGGTAGTGACAGACCTGCAATGATGGGAGAATGGAAAGAAACTCAGAGGATCACACTGTAACATGGCTCCAGATTCCCCTCTCCACACTTGTGGCAAAGGTTTGGGACTTGTGCTAGTTAGCTTGAATACACTCAGAAATTTATAGGAGACTTCCCAATTCTAATTAAAAAGTTGTATAGCCAACAAACATCCCCAATAAGGTGCCTAGCAAAGTTAATTTTCTTATTTTAGGTGTAGACATTTTCATGGAGGGGGGATGGGTCATATCCTGCTGCCCACTGAGGATAGTCCCACACAACAAAGTTTCACATTGTTTTACTTATTTCATATCCCACTACTTTGGACACCAGTTATGGGGTATTAGAATATATATTTATCCCACCAATTCTGCCACTATAGTGTGCAGCATTATTCCACTCAACTGGAGCAGCATTCATGTGGCATTTCAGATGTTTTTTTATACAACTCATGCTATGTATCAGTTCTGCCTGAGGGGAGTGGCAGTCCAAAAATATCTGGAGGGCCACATGATTTCTATTTCAACTACATAAATAAAATGTTCTGTTTGTTATTGAATTAAAGAGAAATGGCTGGTTAATTTGGAAACACTGGGCTTGCCTAAAATATAGGGTAATTGCAGTGAGTAGCCAGGGGTGGGAGAGGGGAGCCCAATTGTTGTTGTTTTGGCTTCAAAACAACAACACCAATTGGGTTCCCCTTTCCCATCCCTGGCTACTCAATGCAATTATCCTATATTTTAGGCCAGCTCACTGCTTAACCAGCCATTTCTCTTTAATTCAATAACAAATAGAACACTGAACTTGGACAGGCATTTAGGGGATCACACCATTTAAAAAACAAGATGTACAGAGTAGTGTGGTACATCATTTGAAAGACTATGGTAAGTTGGTGTCAGCAGTTACTTTTTAATGTTTAGTTTTAACTGTATAAATAATAACTTTCTGTCCATTTTTTGCCTCATCATGTGTAAATTGTTGCACTGATTTTCATCAAAATTTGGTGGGGGGGATGTTTTGGGATAATCTGATTTAATATATGGGCTACACAGAGTGAGCAAAATTCACTTTATATGGGCCCTGGGAGGGACCCTCCCATTATATTTTCATTCGAGCAAAGTAGTATATCTGGGGTCCATACAGAAAAGACAGTCTCCTTTAAAGAGACTGATTTACAGCTTAGGAACACTTGAACACCTAAAGAGAGAGCCATTCTGCAGAGCAGTTAATATTGAAAATTATTTAACAATAAATAAATAACCCTTGAGCAACACTGGATTCTTTATCTGTATAATAATCCAACTGTTCCTTCCAGCTAGAGCAGATTATTTAAATCAATGGGGACTTAGTAAATCAGCATTTATTTAAATCCGCTTAATTCAGTGGGTCTACCCTAGGTTATTTCTACAGCTATCACCACCATACCATGGCCAGATATGAAGGTCCGTCTCCATACTGAAGGCTATCACAGTGCCCCCTAGTATGGTAAATGCCACTGTTTGACTTTTCTATTATCCTCTGAAGCCACCAGAAGTTTGGGTACAATTATTATTAATTTCCTTTATAACAAGTTAATCCCAACACATTCCCCTTATAACAAGTTAGTCCTGACATATAAGACAGATGGATCAGAAGATTTATTTTAAAATTGAACCAGATAAAAATAACATTTATTGAAAACCTATTGGCAATATAAGGAAAATAATTACTTAGTAGGTCAGATATTTAAACTAGGCTCCCACAACATGTTTACTTAAATATTACTGTTATGTTTTGGAAGTCACTCTGTCCTAACTATTTCATTTCTCTAGCCAGTGCTATTAAGTAAACTGTCCTTTATCCTTTTCCGTTCACAGTCAGGGATTAGTTTTAAACATAAAGACATCCTTCTAGTCAGGTCTCTCTAGTGGAGTCAGAAGCTCAGAAGATGCCTTTCACCTGCTGCTCCCTGAAGATTCACAACTTCCTTAACTCAACTGGCTATAGCTGGCACATCTGACTTCAGTATTCTTGTAGGACTGCTGCAGTTTTTTTCTCCCTGCAGATCCTCTCAGCTGTAGCCTGTCTAATTTCAGCTCCCCTTTCCTCATTTTGCCTTCTTATTTTTCTCTGGACTGTAGCATCACCTTTTTGCCCTGTGGTCCCCTCTGGCTTCTTACAGCTATCTCCTCTGGAATCTGCTCTGGCATCTTTGCTTCCTCAGGGACTGTACACACCGGCCAGCTTTTAAAAAACCTTAACCCGCCGCATTTCAAATGATTCTATTTCACAGAAACATCCACACTTGCCACCAAACAGTAGCCCTTGCACCAACCTACATGAACTGTGATAGCAATCTCAGTTGATTGTTATAAGAACTGTAACTCTAAGCAGTATATGTCTTTGCTTTCTTCCTCCTCCTTCCTGAAACCCTTTCCTTTTATGTCATACATTTTAAACTGTTTTTGTGATCTTATTTAATATATACAGTCCATTTTTGCTTAAAAATGCCAAATTATTTTCTAGTTTTTCTCATGCATTATTTCCTTATATTCATTTCACAATACCTTTTACAAAAATATCTTGTGCGTTTTTTATCTTGACTCTATTTGATATCAATATATGGGGAAATATTATGGGCAATAACTGTCCCAGTGTACTTGGTTCCAGTGCCTTAGCGGAACAGCAGAAGCCTCCTATTGTGAATATAAACAGAGTGAATATTGCAGTGAAAACCACAGCAATGATTTCCATGGTACTGAGATGTACATCTGACTGTGTTAAATACGGCTTCCTTCAAAGTAAGTGTACAGATGATTGCAGCCTACATCTCATGAATGCAAAAGACAGACCTCATTGTGTTCTCTCTTTCTGTTACCCACTGCTGCTGTCCAAAATGGTTGTTATCTAAACTATGTTGCTTTCTTTGACTGCTATGAAGATGTACTGCTTAGTGAAGTTCCT
>NC_056524.1:137781777-137781902 GCF_019175285.1 Sceloporus undulatus | reverse complement strand
TCCTTCCTTCCTTCCTTCCTTCCTTCCTTCCTTCCTTCCTTCCTTCCTTCCAATCAAAACTATTCAAGGAAAATAGAAGAACGTATCTGAGGTTCATTTTATTACCTACTACCCCTTTATTGTTT
>NC_056524.1:137751265-137781767 GCF_019175285.1 Sceloporus undulatus | reverse complement strand
CAGTCAAGATGATGTTATAGCTATATCAAAACAGTGATAATAATAAACTGATGAAATTTTACTTGATGAAATATCTTGCTGTTAACCTCACACTGTTCAAAAGAATGATATGTTTTCTAACAACATTAGGTTAATAAACAATGGTATAGCTCAGGCAATAGCACAAGAGCAGCCTCCAGAAGTTGCATTCACATTGTCAAGCTCTAAACATTTGATTTCTGATCAGTGTGTCCACCTAATAAATGCCAGCATCTGGTTGTTTCCAATAATTTCTAAAACCACTGTATACAGTATTCTGTCTAATTTTCCCCTGCCCCAATAGTGAGTGAGATAAGAGGGTTCAGGTTCCTTTTCCAAATAGATTGATAAGGACTGTGATAGTTCTAGGAAATCTGCTCCATCCAGTACTTTATTTCATACTTGGCTACCCAAATGATTCATAGTAGGCTGTGTAACAGGCCAGGAACCACTTCCAGGTCATGATCCAGAAAGGCTGGAGTTGAATTGCAGAGGAATGAACACCAGTGGGTGATGCCAGATTAGTCCCCCCACCCTAATATTTTAATGATTACAAATGCATTTCTAGCTCCCTATATGGTTTTTCTTAATTAACCAATTAGTATTTCATTTACAACACAATTTAAAACATAATATAGCTTAATTCAATCATAGTAGTAAACAGGTTGCCAATTAAGTAAGTCACCATATGAAAGCATTTAAAACACAACAGATATATAAAATACTCAAGGTATAAAAACACACACATGCCTACAGCAATCAACTAATAACCATCTGTCCATATGAAAATATCTTTGCATGCTAGCATTAGGAGAACAGAAGGAAGACAGCATAGCCTCTCATTAGAGAGAGTTTCACAGCCTGGGAGCAGCTACCAAAAAAGCCCTATTTCATGTCCTCACCAAATTTGTTTTAGGAGTTTATCACATGGGAGGCAAGCGCCCAAATTCTGTGGATGAATGGGGTCTAATCCTGGGAATATTCTGCAAAAGTGGGATTGTTTTCAGACAAATCGGGCTAACTGAGCATCAATGTGACCTTAACCTGTGCAGAAAGTGGGCCAAATCGCTCTGCTTTTTAATTTCATGATTTTTCCAAAAGTAAAAAGTGTTGTGATTTTGTGACTTTCTGCATGGGTTAATGTTGGGTTAATGCTCAATTAGCCTGACCTCATCTGAAAACAATTGCACTTTTGTGGGATATTCCTGGATTTAAATCCTGCTTATCCATGGGATTTGGGCACTTCCCTCCCATGTGATAAACTCCTTAGAAAAGAAAGAGAAAGCCATCCTTCAGGGATCTGAAAACTTGAGTGAGGTCATAGGAGGTATTGGTTCCTATAGTAGCTGTAATTTTTTTATTTAGGGTGTGGGACGAACTGCCTGAAAAGGGTGGCCTGCCAGCAGTCTAGTTTTCTCCGGAGTGAAGTTGCAGCCACCAAACCACGCGGTTTCGCTCAGGAGGAAAAAGAACCCACAGAAAGCAGGTTCTTTTTCCACCGTGCCAGTTACATCCGAGTGTGCCAATGGCGCAGCACGACATGTGGATGCTATGCATCCATTACATTATAATGGTGTTACCCATGTACATGAGCGCCGCCATTATACCACCATCCATACATGCTAGGGTTAAAGACCATGCGGTTGCTGTGCGGTCTCATAATCCTAGCATGGTGCAAGCAGGGCGCTATAGCACCATGTGTACCATGCCTAGGCATCCTTTTGACTCCCATGAATGGCATAGATAACCTTAGACTGAGACTACTTACTGTGGAATGTGGATGGAATGGTAATGCTGCATTACAGTTTTCAAGGACTCCTGTCTATCACTAGAGGAGTGAATCAGAATATGTTACATATGTTAATTCACTTGCCTAATACCAGGATCTGTGTGTCATCAGTAAGTACTTTGTGAATGGCAAGTGCTAACATGGTAATTATTACTTTCTGTACTTTTGAACATTTATGTTCCCTCTAACCTCCCCTTCTACAACCCTAGGTTCATGATATAGTGGTTCTGTAGTCTTTAAGATGCCATAAGGCTCTCTGTTGCTTTTGCTGCAACAACAAACATACACTTCACAGCAAACAACAAACGTACACTGCCCCTTGGGAAACTGTATTGAAAATATAGTCATATTTTGTTCCTTGGACTTGTAAAAGTATTTGAGATCATGCATCCTTAAAAATACATGATAATACATGTATTATAAAGAATAAGAATGAAAATAACAATACAGTTTTCTTACACTGATATCATAGCTTCCACGATTCCTGACAAACAGCCACGCTGACTGGGATTTATTCTAAATAATATCAAGGTTAGTAAATTGCCTTCCCCAATCTTCCTTAAACTGGCACAAATTACATACTTGTTTAAATCCAGTGCAAAACAAAATGTAAATAATACTGAATAGTAGCAAACAATGAAATGTTTGCCATTCTTCATTCTCCAATTTGTATGAGTTCGGTTAATTTTGACAGGCATACAGTTTTGTTTCATATTGTATGACTTTTTATTCAACAGTTGAAGTGTAGTATTGGAACTATAAGGTTTTGTTTTGTGAGCTCAGTCATACATTTGTTAATTTATCTTTGTAATCCTGAAGGTTGCAAAGTTATCTCTCTATCTATCTATCTATCTATCTATCTATCTATCTATCTATCTATCTATCTATCTTACTACTTATGAAGCCATTTTATGTTTAGAATGTTATATTGTTGCCTTAGGGCTGGAGCGTGGCTTTGGTGCGACTTCTGGACTCTTAGGATGCATGCATCATTGAAACACCATACCTCCACTGTGACCCGAAGCAGCTTTATTTTGGCTGTCTGTAACAGGCCATAGATTTGTAGAATCATAGAGTTGGAAGAGACCACAAGGGCCATCCAGTCCAACCTCCTGAAATACAGGAACTCATAATTAACACACCCTCAACAGATGGCCATCCAGCCTCTGTTTAAAGACTTCCAAAGAAGGAGACTCCACCACTCTCCAAGGCAGTGTATTCCACTGTCAAACAGTTCTTACTGTCAGGAAGTTCTTCTTAATGTTTAGGTGGAATCTCTTTTCATGTACCTTGCCTCTATCGTTCCATGTCCTATTCGCTGGAGCAGAAGAAAACAAGCTTGCTTCATCCTCAATATGACACGCCATCAAATACTAAAACAGGGTTATCATATCATCTCTTAACATTCTCTTCTCCAGGCTAAACATAACAAGCTCTCTAAGGTATTTATCATAGGGCATGATTTCCAGACCCTTCACCATTTTGGTCACCCTCAATGCTCCTCTAAGGACAAGCCATAGCTTTTTGTTATCTATGCAGTTGAAGGCTTTGCTGTACTCAATAAAGAACATGCAGATTTTCTTCTGGAATTCCCTGGTGAACTCCATTATCCATTGGATGTTTTCAATGCAATCCCTAGTGCCTCTTCCTTTTCCAAATCTAGCTTGTAGCTTTGAGGTTTCTATCTTCATATACAGTAGCAGTCATTGTTGTAGAATTTCAAGCATGACTTTACTTGCATAGGGCATTCAATAGTTAATCTGAGCCTCTAGTGCAAAAGTCAAGATAGGAGCATGGACAGAGTCTTTTGATGGAGTGTTGAGTGTGAATAACAGATGTTCTTTCTACTAGGTATCACACATGGTTCCTGGTACATCTAGGAGAAAAATTCTTCAGCCTTGCACTTTAAAATGGAATGCAAACATCTGTAGTAAGGTCTGAAAAACAAATTTGAATTAATTCAAAGGAATGTATTGACATGCTACCCCGGCCTACCCCCAATCCATTGCATTAAATGTGAGGTCTGATGAAGGAGGCAGCTGTCAATCTCTTACACCAGTGGAGTCCCACAAGGATAAAACAATGAATTCATCTCATTTTCTGCAAGCACTCATTCCCATCTGTCTTTACATTTCCATTAAATTAATTGTTTTCTTAAATAGGCAAAGTGTAGCACAAGGCCTGCAAATGATACAGTTTCTAACAAAGAGAAGCAGGGTTTGGAATGCAGCTGTCCATACTGAGGATTTAGAGCTTTCTTCATTATTTATGAGATAGCTTCCATGCAAAAAGAGTTTTAATCAGAATACAATCCCTTCTCACATTGCACTGGGACATCTCTATATTTACTGAGACTCTTATCATGGAAACTACACAAAAGGGACAGATAAAGTGGAAAAAAGCTAGCCACACATCTGAATTGCACCAAATATACAAATACTGAAGTAGAGGCAGAGGTCAGGACATGACTTTCCTGTTGCAATATAGAACCTTATCGCTTCACTTAAATAAACCGGCTTTCCTCATCTGAATTGAATTCGGATGGAATGGGGAGGCAGCCTAAATCAGGAGGCAGCCAAGTCCTACTAAGCCACTGGAGGAATATAGCCTGGCTGCAGCCCAGGTCCCAGGTGAATTCTGGTGGCCATTTTTCCAAGTCAGAAAGCTCCCGGCTTCGAAATAAGGCCACTGGAGTTTGCCTGAGACCTGGGCTGCAACCGGGCTGTACTTGCCCAGCAGCTTTGGTGGCAAAATCCTTGTGGTAGGACCCAGCTGCCTCCCGATTTAGGCTTGAATTCAGATGAGGTAAACTGGGTTTATTTAAGCACAGTAATAAACTCCATATTGTCTGCTCACCATGGTCTCTTCTTATACCTCTTCAGATGAGGATGGTCTGGAGATGTTATTGTTGTTAGGCCTGGAGTTTGGTTCAAGCTGCAGTTAGCCTTAAAAGAGCCACATGCACAGGACTGCTTGGGCTTGCGTATGCATGTCTTTGTTTATGCTAACCTGATTGAGACTATGGATCTATGCTTTTTACATTTTCTACCTCATTTTTAAAAAATAAAACAACCTTCTTGAGCCCAGGACTGAGTGATCATTTTACTTGCTTCATACTCTTGAACCCACACATGGCAGCTCGAATTGGGCTGCAAGTCCTGCATTTGACTGCCAGAAATTGGGCTGAGAATGTTGCACTTGACTGCCAGGGTTACAAATATAACTAGTGATTGCTGAATAAAGATATTGTCATGCTATAAAACATCGGCAGTCATTATGTATATTATCCAAATGGCTTACTGTTATTCTCAGACACTGGTAGGGCCAAGGGAATGTATTTTGCCACAGAAACTGGCTTCCATAATTCACACGTCACACTCTTCATCTAGTCCCATCTGTTTAACAAACTGAAATGTGTTACATGTATGTTTTACCTTTTCATGGAAAAGTCTGCTTCTTCACTGCCATTTTTTTCATTTTTGCCAACCTATGGCATGAGCTATAATGAGAGATAAGGCACTGTCACTGATCATTGATATTCGTAGTTATGGAAAAGGTAATGATTTTTCTGTCCATTCCTATTTTACCACACCAATCTAATCTTGCCCAGATGTTGTTGAATTAAGAATCAAATTTATCCTTGCTGTTGGCTATGTTGGCTGGGGATAATGGAAGCTATAGCCTAGCATGAAGTGGAGGAGCAAAGCCTGTTAAAGGCTGTAATGATTTCACTTCATTAGCTGTTTGTTATAAGGCCTTTCCACTTAAAATGGGAACTGGGCTTTTTATACAAAATTCCAAAAGACAGATATGATATTAAAATGTGACATATATATATATATATATATATATATATATATATATATATATTCCTTACCATTGAGAAACATTTCATTCGTATATTCACAGATGTAACTGTAGGTAAAATTCCTCACTGTGTTTAGAATATTAGAGACAACATAAAATTGCTTCAGAAGCTAAATCCAACCTGCAGCCACCAATTGGGTATTTCATGTTCATCAATTAGATATCTTTTTTTTTTTCAAAACAAAGAAACACTAAAACATGGTAGTAATGCATAAGGGACATTTGAACATTTGTAATGTGAATAAAGTGTGCCCTAATTTTAATGCTCTTTAAAGAAAAAAAAAATCTAGTTAATTTCTATTAGGTGTGATGGAATACTCTCTTAATGGGTTTTCCTGAAGGGCATGGCTCAGCATGCATGGGGTGGATGGATAGATAGATACCCTGGCCCAGGGAAGGCAGTGGTTCCACCTGTCCTGAACGGGATCACGCTTCCCGTGAAGGACTCAGTACGCAGTCTGGGGGTGCTCCTTGACTCGTCGCTCCACCTTACATCTCAGGTGGATGCGACAGTCAGGAGCACCTGTTATCAGCTTCGGCTGATACGCCAGCTGCGTCCCTACCTGGACCAGGGGGACCTTGAAACGGTGGTACATGCTCTGGTAACCTCTCGTTTGGACTTCTGCAATGCGCTCTACATGGGGCAACCCTTGTACCAAACCCGGAAGCTACAATTGGTGCAGAATATGGCAGCCAGGCTGGTTACTGGCGCACCCAGAGCCAGCCACATAACACCCGTGCTCAAAAGTCTGCACTGGTTGCCTATACGCTTCCGGGCGCAATACAAGGTGTTGGTCATTACCTATAAAGCCCTAAATGGCTTGGGCCCAGGATACCTTAAGGACCGTCTCTCTCCATACAATCCGCCCCGCATACTCAGAACATCTGGGCAGCAGCTACTGAGGGTTCCGGGGGCAAGCTTAGCCTCCACCTCAAGGAGGACCTTTTCCATCTCCGCCCCAGCCCTCTGGAACACGCTGCCCATAGAGCTCCGCTCGGCCACCTCCCTGGCCCAGTTCAAGAAGGAGCTCAAAACCTTCTTATTTTTATTAGCTCAAAACCTTCTTATTTTTATTAGCTCAAAACCTTCTTATTAGCTCAAAACCTTCTTATTTTTATTAGCATTCCCGGACGCTGGTCCTGATTAGCTTCCTCCTCTGGCAGCAGTGGTCGGCTGGCCAGATATTGGTTTTAATGTAATTTTTAAAGTTTATTGTGGTTATTTTTACTGTTTTTATTGTATTGTACTGGTTTTATGTTGTACACCGCCCTGATCATGGGAAGGGCGGTATAAAAATAAAATTTTTATTATTTTATTTATTTTATTTATCATTCCACCCTTCCATCAATCACTACTTCAGGGGACATACAAAGATAAGTCTGGACATTCTCTTCTCTCTTTTGCTGCCCCACAGTATCAGTTCCAGGTTTGCCTAAGGGACTGTATCACTGGTCACGACAGAATCTCTGTTCAGAAGCCTTCAGAAGCCTTCAGAAGCAGCAAATTCTCAGATTATTTTAGCAAGCTCTAGAGAATGTTCTTACACCAGCAGTCAACATAATAAGGAAAGGTGTGGGCTTTTTGATTTATTTCTGTTTTATTACAGACTCTGCTGACTTTCCCCCTCATATATGCTTTCATGGCTCCTTTAAGATTATGTGAAAGAGAATGAGAGAGAGAGAGAGAGAATGTACCTTTCTCTCAGATGCTGTGGTGTGTTTAGAAAAAAACATCAGTTTCATTTCCTTTGAATTCTGTGGGATTCCGGGCCTAGGTTTGATAAAGGAATTGATAGATAAACATTTAGCTGCAGGCCTATATACTCTAATGCAGGAACAAATCCCACTGGACATTGTAGGACTTACATAGGAGTGCTGTTAATTATACTATAATTATTTTTAGCAAAGTATGCATATGTCAGTCTGGATTATAACATTTGCTTTGTTCTAAATGGGCAAAACAAACAAATTACAGTTGGCCCTCTGTTTTCGCGGGGATCTGTTCCAGACCACTACCACCCGCGGAAGTGGAGGCTCGCGCTTATTCAAGCCCATAGGCTTAAATGGAGCATGCCATGTGTGAGCCGAAAGGGTGCAAATGCCATTGCAAATAGCGGTGGTCACTCATCCACGTGTATTCAAGGGCATGGATCTCAGATCCGTGCATTTGGAGGTGTGACTGTATATCTTCATTTAAACTGATTATTGTCTTGTTACAGAGTTAGATGATTCTATAATTCAAAACTCTTTTCTTACCTGGCTGCAGATTTCATCTGAACTAATTTGGTTAATTAAGGTTTAAGTAATTAAGACACACAACCTGCATCCCCTCTTCATAATGAAGGTGGAGTCTCTTATGATTAAATATTCTTCTCTCTCTCTCTCTCTCTCTCTCTCTCTCAAGAGAGAGAGAGAGAGAGAGATCCCGTTTATGTAATCTTTATGGAAAAGAAAGGTATCTTATCTATCTACAGATAGAAGTAATACACACCTGATTAGGTTTACAACACACCTCTGGAAACTAAGCATGTGTCGCAGTGGAGTTTTTTTGGATTTTACATCTGTTCATCGCCTGTTAAGTTTTTAAATAGGCATGTCCAGCTGAAATGGAAAAAAATGGACAAAGGAGATTGTGAATAACAAGAAAACTAAGCATAAAAAGTTATCTAAGAACAGATATCTTTAAATATCATGCTATTGTGCCCTTCAAAAACCTCAGCATAATTTTAAGACCTTAGATATTATCACTAATATGTTGAGCATTAGTTGTGCCTTTAGATATATTTGCAACAATCCATTGAACATGCTTTTGTAATCTCTTGCTCATGAATATGTCTTGTTGTGGGCCTCAGCATCATGCGTAATCACAACTTCTAGCAGTTGAGCAGAAGGTACTCATCACTCAAATAGAGACAGGAGTCTGACAGACTGTGTGTACAATTATAGCTTTTAGTCAAATTTTCACTTTTAATTGAGAGTGGGGGTTTTGCTTGGGAGGTCAGGCAAGGATCAGCTTATATTTAGCTCTCCCTTACTAAAGAAGTAGCACAAATTGTACATAATGTGAAGCAAATGAAATGTGCCTTCTGGGACAAGAGAAGACAGGAACTGAGGATGTTAGACAATAACAGGCCCATTAAAGAGATTGCAAATGTCTCTCTTCTGCAACTAAAAGTAAAGTTATTATCTATGAGTGACAATAACCTGGAGTAGAAAAGTTGCATGAAATTTTCTCTTGGATGTATTCCTGACCAATCTAGATTTGAACCAGCACTAAAGAGAAAAATTCATTTTGAGATGCTCATTGTGAACATCATTGAATGAGTGCAAGAGGGGTAGGGAGAGAAAATGATAGAAATTACTTTCATTGTTTACCTTTTCTGTTTTGACAGCACAGGCTAAAACTTTGGGGACTATGATTCTCTGAATCCTGTGGCAAACATAGCCAATGGCTGCAGAGATGCAGTCCAACAGAGCAACTTTTTCAGGGTGCGATAACATCCTATGTGTGAAAGGGATCTAGGAGCCCTAGTAGACCACAAGTTGAACATGAGTCACCAGTGTGGTGAGGCAGTTAAAAAGGCCAATGTGAGTCTAGGCTGCATCAATAGAAGTATAGTACCTAGATCAAGGGAAGTAATAGTGACACTATATTCTGTTTTGCTCAGGCTTCATCTGGAATACTATATCCAGTTCCGGATACCACAATTCAAAAAGAATATTGACAAACTGGAGCATGTCCAGAGAAGGGTGACTAAAATGGTGAAAGGTCTTGAAACCATGCCCTATGATGAGTGACCTAGGGAGCTGGGTATGTTTAGCCTGGAGAAGAGAAGGTTGAAAGATGATATGATAGACCAGTTTAAGTATTTGAAGGGATGTCATATTGAGGAGGGAGAGAGCTTGTTTTCTGCTGATCCAGATAATAAGACACAGAACAATGGATGCAAGCTATAGGAGAGAAGACTCCACCTCAACTTCAGGAGGAACTTCCTGACAGTAAGAGCTCACAGAGTGCTGGAGTTTCCTTCTTTAAACCGAGGCTGGATGGCCATCTGTAAGGGGTGCTTTGATTGTGAGTTCTTGCATGGTGGGTGGTTGGACTAGATGGCCCTAGTGGTTTCTTCCAACTCTATGATTCTACGATTCTATGACTCAGCTTGTGTGATGACCAGGGTACAGAAAAGTGCTTTCTACAGTGGGTCTTTCCCAGACATGTGTGGTTGAGTTCCCCCACTCCCACCCCCATGTACAGGGAAAGATATGGAAGCTCAAATCCAATATTATCCAATGAATGGTGATATGTGTGTGCCTACGCCAGCATTTGTATACAGGTGCCACTAATGGATAATATTGTGATCTGCAGATACTCAATTCTACAGATGTGAAGCTTCCTGGATGCAGAAAATCACATTTTATATGCAGAAAATGGGGGGAAGGGTTGCACAGAAGAAGAAGAAAGTATGTCTTGCACATTAAGTTTTCTGACAAAAAGTAGTGTTCTCTGCGGCAAACAAGTAACAAAACAATTCACCTCGTTTTGTCCAACCATTTGTCCATTTTTCTGTACTAAAGTTTTTTTTGCTCAGAAAACATGCTTGTATGCATAAAAAGCAAGTTCTTTGTGCAGAAAATCATGCTTTCTTACTAAAATAGGCCAAAAAATAAATGATCCAAACACAAATCCTGTGCACAAAAAGGTGTCCCCCCACTATTCAAACCACAGGTGTAAGAGGCTGGGGATCCTTACTAATATCATTACTTCACATGCTGGGGAAATTAGATTTTGCAAGAGGCTTGGTTAACTTTGGATTGTTTGCACCAGAGAATACCAGTACTAACTGGGAAGGACTCCAGGTTTTGGGAGAATAAAGAAGTGTTTAGTTATAAAAATGCAAATGGAAATCACATGCGTAAGATAGCAATTCAAACAGACTCAGTGTAACAGAGCTAATCAAAAGGGAAATATGGAACTGGGATAGGAGTTTCGGAAGCTTATTGCACTCACTTCCCCCCTGTTCAGTTCCTGTTAACAAAGTGGGCAGGTCGTGAAACAGGATGAGGACTGTTTCATGACCTGCATTCCGCATTCAGTTTAACACTCAGTACGTGAACATAATTGGAATGACTGCTATTGCACAGTGTTAATGGAGAAGACAATATGTTGCCATTTTGGATCTGGCTGTGAACGGATATCACCGCACAGCCAGGTCCCTTCCCAAGCGCAACCTGTTCGTCCCCATTTTTCTGCACATGCGTACATGAAAAAATAAAAAAAATATTTTCATGTCTTCAAATTCCAGTAGTATTCCTTTATTATAGGGATAGAAATCTGTTGATACCAAAGTATTTATTTTTTTTTTGGAAAGGCCTAAACGAGCCTCAGATATGATTTCAATTAATAACAAATAAGGGGTGGGGGGGGAGGCCATCCAATAAGGGACAATAACACTGCCAAATGAAGAGGAAAAATAAACATTATGCAGTGAAAGAAATGATGTGCCGTCAGTGACTGGAAAAGTTAAAACAATATTTAGCCATAACAGTAAAAAATCTATTACTATGTTATTTCATAAATGTATAGTTATTGTTACTATCAACATAACCAGGGAAAGAAATGCTGACTTTGAAATGGCTGAAAGCAACAAGGGAGAAAACATAATATTACCATATCTTTATTAAACACATTGAACATATCTTTATTGCACACATGGTACATGCATTTCTAAATATAATGAAGCCCTCCTCCAACCACCATCTTGAGGGGGAGAGAGGCCTGGCCTGGAAGACAAAGAGCCCTCCTCCAACCACCATCTTGAGGGGGAGAGAGGCCTTGCAATTTTTTTGTATTGTATTGCAATTTTACTGTACACCGCTATGATCATTGCGGAATAGTGGTCTATAAATAAAATTATTATTATTATTATTATTATTATTATTATTATTATTATTATTATGAAGAAATTATTTACATGTCCTTGGCAGTTTCCGTACATAACAATAATCAAACAGATATAATGCCACAATGCTTGAAAATAAAATATGTCATTAAATATATATTTGGCAATGCACATATGATACCCTTACCTGTAATGTCATTTAAAAATTATTGTAGAATTCTGTTTTTAACACCAGCAATTTATGGATTTCCCATATTGCATCCTCACAGTATTATTATTCCATAAACAATATTTTTTTAAAAAAGGGGGGGGGATTTTGGGGGGGACAAAATATATACAATGGGTCTTTGTTATCCACTGGGGTTTGGTTCTAGGAACCCTCATGGATAATAAAATCCATGAATGCTCAAGTCCCCTTAAATACAATGACATAGCAAAATGGTGTCCATTATATAAAATGGCAAAAGCAAGCTCAGCTATTTGAAATTTATACTTTTTAAATAATATTTTAAAGCCATGGATGCTTGAATCTGTGTATTAAAAAATTGTGGGTAAGGAAGGCCAACTCTGTATATGTGTGTGTGTATTTTAAGAGTGGCCCATCCTCGTATATTGATTTGCTAACATACACTGAAACCTGATTTATTGATAATTAAAAAAACCTGTTTGGCAAAAGAGGATGCATTTTCACTCTGGATACAACAAACATGAAAGGACAGGATGACATTAATCCAAACTCTTCAATACTATTGAGGAGAACAAATCACCATGGCAGGAAAAGTAGCAAAGGTTGATAAGTCAGAAGGAGGGTTTTCACGCCACGCCATAACACTAGGGATTGTATGGGGATGCAATCAGGGCATCATAGATATCGCACACAGTGGAATTAATGGCCTCAACAAGTTTTCTGGGAAAGGTAGATGGAACAGAGCACAGCCACATCCAAGGATGTTAAAAAGGGAATGGAAACTACTTTAGGACTTGTAGATTCAAAACTACTGCATCCCATAGAGTTAATACAGAAAATAATTCAAATCAAATCTAGTTAGATATGTTCTTTTTGCACAAACTCCCTCTATCCCACATTCCTTTAAAATAACCATAAAACCATGAGTCCTTAAGTTTCCTTGAAAGACTGTTGCTGAAGAAATTGGAAACTAAAATGTCAAACTAAGGGACAAAGCAGACGGGTGGCAAGGAGTGACCTCCGGCTGCTCCAGTCATTATTGCATCTCGACCACAGCAACCACACAGGCAACTTCGAAAGTGGACCGCCACTGTGGTTCCAAGGCAGCCACTTCAAGGAGCTGGATTATTCTGGCTACTTTTTCATCTGGTCCAAAGGATCAGATCACAGCAGTGGATTCCAACCACTTTGGGGGCATGCATTGTTTGAACGACATGTCTCCACAATAGCTGGAAACCACTTTATTTGGACCATGTGTTTCAGGCCCAAGATACTTTATGTCTATTTGGCCACACATTTATTTTAAAAAAATTATAAATCTGCTTGTTTGTGGCATTATTTGATTTCATTTAAGATATATATAACACATGCTGCAAAAAAAAAATGCATATCATTACTTCTTTATATAAAAGTATTCCAGGTGGCTTGAAGCAAATGAGAACATGTGAAACCATTTCCCCCTTAAGATATAAAAAAGATACTAGATAGAGAATTGAAATTAACAATTAATAATTTAAAAGCCTGTGTACTTTGGGGGAAAGAAAATGTATCTCCACATATTAAATGTTAATAAAAGCAGTTTATTCTAAAGCTGAGAATATGATAAATCACGATGTATTTTAAGATAAATAGATTCCAGATCAGGAAATGAAAATATGTTTCTTTTCTGCTCAGCACTATACAACCAACTTTTATAATTTACTTTGACCAAAGTTCAATTTTAGTGTGTCCTTGTGCTTATCTTAATAGCTCAGAATGTCTACAATTAATCTCCTGCAGGTTATCACGTTTAAAAGCATGTTTATTTGACACACAGTGGAAGGAGAACAGCAGAGCAATATTTAGTATTTATTTGTTATTATTTTCAGTCATAAATTTTGTAGAGTCATAAAATCATACATTGGCCCACTTGCAAAGAATGAACAGTGGTTGGGAGCAACAGTGCAGATGTAAGATTAACAAGAAAAGTAAATGACTTAGGGAGGATACAGACGGGTGGCTCCCTGCCACTTGTCTTACCCCTCATCGGTGCCGCATCAATCACACCACGCAGAACCAATGCGCTCCCTAAAAAGAAGCTGCTTGGAGCAGCTTCTTTTTTAGGAGCGCCATAATGGGGCTTGTGCACCCTGATGACGCTGCTTCTGGTGAGGGGCATTTGGGTGCTCAGATGCCCGTGCATCATCGTTGCATTTCCCATGTGGGCAAGGCCGTGGCAAGATGGTGCATGAGTGCCACTATAAAGGCTAGACACGTATGGATGCCCAGTCCTACGGAACCCTTAAATCAGCCACAGGATGGTGATTTTTGCCTGTCTATATCCGGCCTGAATCTTTAAACTATTACTGTGCTGAGGATTTAGGATCCAAGCCAGCAATGGGAAATACAGTTGGTTCTCCATTTCCATGGATTTTTAATCCACAGATTGAAGCACCCACAGCTTGAACATATTTTTAAAAGTATAAATTCCAAATAGAAAACTGTGATTTTGCCATTTTTATAAGGGACACCATTTTATTATGGCACTGTATTTAAAGGGACTGGAGCATTCATGGATTTTTGTATCCACAGGAGTTCCTGGAACCAATCCCTGATGGGTAACAAGGGTCCTCTGTATGTGTCTTTCCAGATTTTGTTGGAATATAATGCCCATCATTTTCCGACGTTGACTTGACTGGCTAGGGCTAATCTGAGCTGTTCAACAATATGGTGAACTACATACCCCAAATCCTAGTATAGGTGGAGGTGTAATAGGATACTCTGTTTCTGTTTACAGTGTCACCACAATTTATAGATTATTATTATTATTATTATTATTATTATTATTATTATTATTATTATTCAAGTGAATAATATGTCAAAGGAAACAAAATGTTTGGTCAGAATTCTATTGGGTAGTTAGGTTTGTACAGCTGAGAGTTATCTGTGGTATGTGCAACTGAGAGTGTATTTACATTTGTGACTGGTTGGCATTCACAGTCCCTATCTATCCCCTTTTATCACCCCTTCCTGCTGTGAGCAATAATAAGAAATATATTATATGCTCTCTTTCTGCTTTTCACAGTGGGGTTCACTCATACAAGGTGGTGGGAATATTAATTAGACAATTCGTGAAGGATAGATCTCCATCATTCTCAGTGGCTGCTAACTGATAAGGGGGAATGGGTGGGAGCAGTCTGGAATTCTTTCCATAGCTACCCAACTACTATGGTTACATAGCAACATAGTGTGCAGAGAATTCTAGATATTATTTTTAAAATAAGTAGCACATTTTCTCAAGGGTTTTGCACATTCCCAATTATAACAATGCTCCATTAGCAAGATTGGTTCCCTGTTATCTTCCAAAATAACTCAAAGAGCTGGTTTGTAACATTAATAGCTGATCAACTTAGGCACAAAACTTCTTAGACATTTACCAATTACTTTTATGAATAGTAAGAGTCCCATTACGATATCTACAGTCAGCTAAAATCACTCTTTCAAACATATAATCTGTACATTGACAGCCAGTATGGTTTATTGATTGGAGTGTCAGGCTAAGTGCAGGAAGAGTGAAACTGAAATCATTCAGTCATATAGCTGGCAAGATGACTCTGGGTCAGTCCCTGTCTTTTAGATCAGCTCCTTCACAGTGTTAATGTGAGGATAAAAAGGGAGGGGACAGAGAATCATGTATGCTACCTTGAACTTAATGTTAGAAGAGCAGGCAATATCACTCCCAAAGGATGAAGAACATGACATCTTTCTTCCCTACTTGTGATTTCCTGGAGACTGATTACAGAAGACTGGGTGGGGGACAGGCAGAAATAATATCTGACCTTCACTCAAAAGCCTCATCTGGAATCAGCACCTGACACAAAATTTGGTGGCTGTATTGTTGCCCCATATTTCATGGGTCATATATAACCAGTCTTGAATTAACTTTACTTACTTCCTATTTCCATCTGAGTTGAGATCAAGGTGTTGGATCTTAACTGAGAAGCCTTAAATTACCTGGTCCAGAATCTCCAAAAGATTGCCTCTTTCAGTATGAACATTTCTGTAAATTACATCATCATCATCAATAACAACATCAACAACACCAAATCTGTTATATGCCCCATTACCTAAAAATTAGGTTTATAGAAACATGGGGCAGTATCTTCTTTATAGCCATACTGCTATCACTGGATGTTTACAAGTGTTAATTTACCATTCAGCTTTCCTCCTCCCCTCCCTCAAATTGGTTTGCTCCAGCTGGAACTACAATTGGATTTTGGCAACAGGTATTTGCTACTTTCTCATCAGTTTAGCTAATTCTGGGAAACGTCAGCATGACTGGTAGCTGTGTTTTTTTCTCATGGAACAACCATGAGCTGTATCAGCCTCCAAAATGTAGCATGTAGGCTCAGAAACATGTGTATCTGTGCACAAACTTTCACTTTCTGGTAACATCTAGGTGTAGCGAATGGCCTTTCCCCCTAAAAACAATATCTGGGGGCTTGTAAAAAAGGGGCAGAGCCTTGAAATGGCTGGGTGAAACAACTTAACCACACTTGCTTTAGATGCCAACCTAAAGATTTCATATCTGACATAGTCCTAAAGGGAGCCATTGTGCCATAGTGGTGTAAGTGTTGGACTATGACTGTGGAGACCAGAGTTCGATTCCCATTTGGCCATGAAACCCACTGGTGGCCAACTCACATGCTTTCAGTCTCAGGGGAAGGCAATGACAGACCACCTCTGAACAAATCTTGCCAAGAAAACCCCATGCTTGGGCCATAACTCAGAAATGACTTGAAGGCACATAACACAACACACATAGCCTTAAATACCTTATCCAATGCTGCTTAACCATTATAGTATCAGACTAGTCTCATCGAATTAGCCCTTTGTGTACTCACATAGAGGAGCTTATCACGCAGCATTTTAAACCAGTTCCAGCCCCCCAGGCTAGAGCTAGGACATGTGATGAAGATGGAGATTTTTGCTCACTAAATCACCATCGAACTGGTGGCCACCATCAGCTCAGGTCCCATCCGTGCTCTGCCAGCACTTTTTAGAAGTCGGGGAGCTTTCTGGCTTCTAAAAAGTGCTGGAGGAGCATGGCTTGGACCCGGCTGGGACCCGGGCTGATGGTGGACAGAGGTTTGGCAATGATTTAGTGAGCGATAATCCTTGCCTCCATCCTATGTCCCAGCTCCAGCCCGGGAAGCTGGAGCCAGTTTAAAATGCTGAGCAATAAACTCCAGAATATAAGATAAAATTCCGCAACATGGCATAAACCACAAATTGTAATATAAATTCTTCTTATACTGTTAATAATGAGATAAAACTAAATAAATTATAGCTTTTCCCATTGCTCACTGAATGTTAGTGTCTCATCCTTCCCAGGAAGCCTAATGTGTGTCATAAATGGTCACTGAGGCACAGCTTAGCTAAAGGATAGAAACTATAGTTCAATTAAAATGTAGCTAAAACTGAAATAAGAATCCTGTTCAAATGTGCATAGAAATTACGCTGATGCTGTGTTTCCTGGCTCATCTGTGGCTCTGATAAATTCTCCAACTCTAGGCTTAATTTACCCTTGCAATTTTCATCAGTTTTTATGTTGCAGTTTTGCATGCTTCCTCCTTGTTGTGAGGTTGTATAACACATGGTTATAAACTCTGCTTAGTGAAATTATTTTCTCTTAAAGAGAAACACTTATATTCATTTTATGTAATATTAGGTTTACTTAAATGTACATATAGCCCACACTGATTGGAAAGTTTGGGATAATGTTCCATTTTATTGATCATTATAAAATGTAGCATTTAGATCACCTCCCTTCCTAATGAAAATGTCTGGAAGGGAGAAATGTGTGGGGTTTTTTTTAGTTATCATCACAACCTGACTGTGAGATAGTTTAGTTTGGGATGTACTCAGGGTTCCAAAATGACCCAATGAGTGTCAC
Source organism: Sceloporus undulatus (assembly GCF_019175285.1). Lineage (NCBI taxonomy): Eukaryota > Metazoa > Chordata > Lepidosauria > Squamata > Phrynosomatidae > Sceloporus > Sceloporus undulatus. The sequence goes on along the minus strand of NC_056524.1, from coordinate 137,764,071 downwards.
TCTCAACAAATCAAATGTCAGAAAAATCCATGTACCTTAAAGACATGTATTTTGGTGATCTTTTGATATGTTGCACAAGAAGGATAGTAGTATATATTCTGGGGTTACTGTGTTTTTGTTTTTGGTTGGGGGAATCTTAAATGACAGTGTTAGTCACATTGTCTTGCATTTTCTCAAAGTGTTGGTGTTGTTCTGTGGAGGGATATCAATGCAAGCAGGTCCCTCCTTTTTCTGGCCATGTGGCACTGGGAACAAAGCATTCAAAAGTCCATGAGATAAAATTTGAATTCCTTTATCAATGCAATAAAATAAAATAAATAAATATCCCAGATATCTCCATCCTTTGTGAAGTCATAGCCCCTTTTGTTACAGAGAACATTGAATCTTTCAACAGAAGTCTCCATGCGTTAACATTATGAAAAAAATTAAGTGTTGTTTTGGTAAAACATGCCAAATGTACCGTAGTCCTAATTTTTAATTTTAATTTTTTTTTAGCTTTGTTGGTGACAGAAATATCATATAATAAAGTCCCAGTCCATTGCCTCGTTCTTTAGGATTCCCCGTAGTGGCTAAAATGCCTGGACCTTCACATCAAGGAAACATATTGAGGGATAGTAGTGTTGGCCATAAAGCAAATTAGAATAACATCAAAATCCACAAAACAGTGATACCTTTAATTGGAAAAATAAATGCAAAAAACAAACAAACAAACAAACAAACAAACAAAACCAAAACAACCATGGGGCAAGCTTTCAAAGTTCCATTGGCTTCAGATAAGGACAGTGGTGTTAGTAAAAGCACAGACAAAACTCACACTTTTAAGAAATGAGTTTGAGTCATTGGCATGCATACTAGATACATTCATGACAGATCTACTTTGTTGATTTAACCATATCTGGAATAAAGTAGTAAGACAGTTGTTTAGGGACAGAAAGAAAATTCACTATTATTCATCCCCGGGACAAAAAATGGGCACTGGAATCCTACATGACCTATTAGATTACTGAAATATGTATACCTAGCTATGCAGTTGAGAAACTTAGAGAATTATCACATGGAGGTTTACCATCCCTAAAACGTTGTTAAATCATCCATAAAGTAGGAGGATGTCATTGTGCTAGTCCCCCATGATTAAAAATCATGAAGGTATTTCGTCATTTCTTCAATAATGAAAGTTCCTGTTATGCAGAGAAATGGCTGCTCCATGAAAGCTTTAATGATAGGATGCCTCCATGATGATTTAATCACAGAGGACAAGGATGAGCGGTGATCACGCCCTCATACTTTAGGGATGATTTAGCGATGTTTTAGAGACAGTAAACATCCATGTGATAATCCCCTAATAAACCTCTTTATTGAATTGTGAAGGTATATAACTGGACTCCAGCAAGAGTGCCCAATGTACATTGGCAGGGATAACTATTGATTCACAATGCACATTGGTGTTCACCATGCAACAATGTACATTGTGCATCAATATGCATTGGGCATTTGCCAGCTCCATTATGTAGTAACATGTTCCAAGGACTTTTTTTTTTTTTTTTTTTTGGCCTTTGTGGCCTCCACCACTGCTGCCCAAGACTCCAACAACAACAACAATTGTAGCCCCAAAGTGTTCTCTCAAATGCCGATGGAGTACAATTTTTCATTCATTTGAAGTCTGTTTTAGCCCAGAAAATGTTTAAAAGAAAATCAAAATCAAACAGGAAATTTTGGGATGTCAGAGGCATTGGGGCGGGAGGTGAACCCTGTGCCACATTTAGCCTATTCCTAGCCTAAACAGTCTTTCTTGATCATAAACCTACACATTGTGTCTTGCAATACTATTTCCTTGACATTTCCATCAAAACTGAAATAAAGTTGTACTTACCATGAAAGCTTTGTTTTTGCATGTTTCTGTTTTGCATTAAGCAAGTATAACAACCTGATCCTTATTAATATTGCAAGGTATCTCACATATGTAAATTTAAGAACCTGTCTTTATGTTTAACAGACCATGTTTACACTCTGTATTTTAAATTTGTTTCTGCTGAAACCCATCCTAAATGCTGCTATATAATTTTAACGCAGGAAATATGGTCTTCTAAGTAATGTTTGCAGGCAGTTTCTATGTCAGTGCGGCACTGAACCTACTCTGGCTATTATTCTGAACTATTAAAAAAAACTATTTAAAGTGATAGTCCTATTTTGAAGATAAGAGTTGGATATTAAAATATTGAATGGATTCACTACCAATTGACATGAAAGCTACCATCCTTTTTGCTCTGAAGAACAATAGAAAAACATTGGAGCATCAAGCATTCCAGCTTACACTAGCTTTTATTGTGGCATTCAAATTTAATTATTTTATTTCTTCTTTTGCATTCTAAATTATTTTATTTTTTAAAAACCATTAAGATATTACTGCATGATGACACGACACAGGACTTTAGACACTTCAGTGACACATTTTCTTTTGTATTATGCAGATTTTCAGGCAAGGCAATTCATTTGCATTACTCACAACAACAATGTATACCTATAATTACCAATAGAATGTGGAGATTTGAATCAAGAATGGACCCAAAAGCTACTTTTTGTAGATCCTTCCCTGAAAATAATGTAGCCAGAATTAATAATTAATTCCTTCATAATACATTCAGTATCTGATACAAACAAGAAGACAAATAAGATTTTGATACCTCCTTCACAAATGATGCCAATTTCATGCCCCCCTACTTTTTTGATAATGAAAGATTTAAGGACTGGGAGTAAAATAATTTATATAGAAAGAAAGGTACTTTTATAGGTCCTAAACCAAAACGAGTTCACCAAATTTAAAAACAATTAGGAAGAACTACAGAGATCCAAAGTCATCAAGTAATCCATCCAATTTTATACAATGAAATAACAATCTAGAGACTAGGGATAGTTTAAAAAATATTCAGATGAATATAGGAAAAATGTATTTTTCACATAAAAAATTAAACTGCTAATAATTCTAATTTTGAGGACTTTGTTGGATTTGAGGAAAAATAGTAAAATTATCCATACCAGCATATGAGAATGACCTTTATAAAGATTTCATGGAATCATAACTTTGGAAGAGACCACAAGGGCCATCTAATCCCACCCCTTGCCATGCAGGAACACAGAATAGATGTCCATCCAGCCTCTGTTTAAAGACCTCCACAGAAGGAGACTCCACCACTCTCCAAGGGAGTGTGTTCCACTGTCGAACAGCCCTTACTGTCAGGAAGTTCCTCCTAATGTTGAAGTGGAATCTCTTTTCCTGTAGCTTGCATCCATTGCTCTGGGTCCTGTTCTCTGGAGCAGCAGAAAATATGCTTGCTCCCTCCTCAATATGACATCCTTTCAAATATTTAAAGAAGGATATTATATCACGTTTTAACATTCTCTTATTCAAGTTGCTCCCTATGTTGGTCCTCATAGGACATGGTTTCCAGACCCTTCCTAATGCCATGACCTTTTAATACAGTTCCTCATGTTGTGGTCACCCCCAGCCATAAAATTAATAATATATAGTACTATAAAATATGTGTTTTCCGATGGTCTTAGGTGACCCCTGTGAAAGGGCCGTTCAATACCCAATGGGGTTGCATCCCACAGGTTGAGAACCACTGCCCTAAGCAGTTTACAACTGTAAACTAATTGCCCCCAACAAGCCAGGTACTCATTTTAGCAACCTCAGAAGGATGCAAAGAAAAGGGCTGTTTTCCTGATGATTCGCTGGCGATTCCATGATGAAGGTACTTCCATTTCCCTTTAGTAGCACCAGGCACGATCACACCATGGATGTTTCCACCCCTTTTTGATTGAGGTTGAGGTGAAGTCTCTTGTCTTGTAGCTTGCAGCTATTGTTCAGTGTTCTAGTTTCAGCAGCAGCAAAGAAACAAACAAACAAACAAACAAACCCAAGCTTGATTTGTTTCACTTCATAGGCAAATTTGAACAGATTTGTTTCACTTCATAGGCAAATTTGAACAGTTAGTGAAACACTTGCAGTTAAAATTAAAAGTTTTATTTTTACAATTTGATGTTAGATACACTCTATATCAAACCTACTGGAGTTAGGCAACATGGATAAAAGATGTGGATATATATGAAAATGTCTTCCAGTTCAAACTTTTCCCATGCAAGTTGAAGAACATATCTTAAAGGTTAAGATATGATATGTTAGCCATGTTTAAATATTTGAAAGAATGTCATATTGAGGATGTGAGGGAAAGTGGGCGAGAAAGAGGAGTGGTCTTGGTCCATAAATCTGTCATCACCCTGACCAGGAGACCTATCTGGAAAACAGATTATTTCGAGTGTATCTACCTGATCCTGAAGGCTAGGGACAGTGTAGGGATTCTGTTGGTCTATCGTCCACCCCGTTGCCTAACAGACTCCCTGGTCAAGCTGACACAGCTGGTCTTGGAGCTGGTGCTGGAGTCTCCTAGGCTTCTTGTCCTGGGGGACCTCAACATTCCTTTCAGGCTGGCTTACTAGAGCTGACAGGTGCAGCTCAGGAGTTCATGATTTCCATGGCAGCCATGAGCCTGTCCCAGTTAGTCTTGGGTCCAACACATTGTGCTGCTAATACACTTGATGTGGTTTTCAGTATGGATCAGGAACATCTGTGGTGGAGGTAAATTATACCTCTGTTCTGTCATGGAGGGATCACTTTCTGGTCAAGGTGGGACTTAAGGTTATTACCCAGACCCCCCTCGGGGGTGGAGAACCTATTAGAATGGTCCGCCTGCAAGGGCTGATGGAACCCAAAAGGTTCCAGGAAGCCCTAGAGGAAAATATGGTTGGGAATGATGTCGATTCTGTTGATGCCTTGGTTGATACCTGGAATAACGATCTCACCAGGGCTATAGACAGCATCGCTCCTAAGCGTCCTTTCCAGCCCGCTCCTAATAAAAAATCATGGTACACTGAAGATCTTCGTAAAATGAAGCGGACTGCGCAATGACTAGAGCGCCGCTGGTGGAAACATCAACGTTTATCTGACAAGACACTCCATGAGATCCTATTGAAGTCTTATGGAGTGGCAATAGACGCAACAAAGAATTCCTTCTATGCTGCACGTATTGCATTCATTGAGTCTCATCCAGCAGAGCTGTTTAGGGTGGTCAAAGAGCTAACTCAACCGTCTCCCATCTTAAACATATTATTTAAACCAACTAAAGCCTGATGTGATGCTTTTAATAACTTTTTTGCGGATAACATCTCTCAGATAAGGGCTCATCTGGACATCAACATTATAGCAGAGATGGGAAGAGAGATATCCAGTGACTCTGTGGATCTTGTTAGACTGAATCATTTTGAGTTTGTAAATACTGATGGACAAAATTCTTGGATGTATCAGGAAGACAACGTGCCCTCTCGATCCTTGACCATCATGGTTGACCGCCCAGGGAGGAGATGTAACAAAAACATTACTACAATCTATAATCAATGCATCTCTCAGGGAGGGAAGATTTCCATCACAATTAAAGCAAGCAGTCATTAGACTGCTTTTGAAAAAACCCTCCCTGGATCCTCTGGTGAGAAACAATTATAGACCAGTCTCTCTTTTACCTTTTTTGGGCAAGGTGATCAAGAGGGCAATCGCCTTCCAGCTCCAAGCTGTCTTGAGTGCCTAAATCTAGACCCATTTCAAACTGGTTTCAGGGCAGGATATGGAGTTGAGACCGCCATGGTCACCTTAGTCGATGATCTCCGTCTGGGCATTGACAGGGGAAGTGTGACCCTGCTGGTGCTCTTGGACATCTCAGCGACATTCGATACCATAGTTCCTTCTGGAATGGCTGAGGGAGTTAGGTATTGGGGGCACTGCGCTCCAGTGGTTCCATTCCTACCTCTCGGGCAGATTCAAGATGGTGATGCTGAGGGACAGCTGCTCTTCCAAGAGAGAGCTGACATCTGGCATCCCTCAGGGTGCCATTCTGTCCCCCATGCTTTTCAACATTTACATGAAGCCGCTGGGAGAGATCATCCATAGACATGGGGTGCGATGTCATCAGTATGCTGATGACACCCAAATTTATTTCTCTATGTCCCTGACTATTGCAGTGACTAGGGGTGGCATCTCTCCTCTAGAAGCCTGTCTCGGATCGGTAATGGGCTGGATGAGGGAAAACAAACTCAGACTGAATCCAGAGAAAACAGAGGTACTTGTGATAGGTACCCGAGTCCAGGGATGGAGTTTTGTCACCCAGTCCTGGATGGAGTCACACTTCCCCTAAAGGATGATGTTCGCAGTTTGGGAGTACTTCTGAATCCGTCCTTACAATTGACATCTCAAATAGATGCAACGGCCAAGAGTGCTTGGTATCAACTGCGTCCCTACCTGAACCGAAAGGACTTTGAAGCAGTAGTACTTGCACTGGTAATTTCTCGGTTAGCTTTCTGCAATGCACTCTACTTGGGGCTACCTTTGTACCAAATTCAAAAGTTTCAATTGGTTCAAAATGCAGCAGCCAGATTGGTCACCGGAACATCTAGGTTTGACCATAGAACACCAATACTGAAATCTCTTCACTGGCTGCCAATTAGCTTCCGGGTGCAATACAAGGTGCTGGTTATTACCTTTAAAGCCCTACATTGCTGGGGCCCGAGTTACTTGTGAGAGCGCCTCTCTCTATATAATCTGTCCCGCACTCTCAGAACATCTGGGAAGTTCTTACTAGAATATTATAATACCAGGTTAATGGCAACTTCACATAAGGCATTCACTGCTGTGGCTCCAAGATTATGGAATGACCTACTGGAAGAGATCCGTCTCATTACTACCTTAGAGGCCTTTAAGAAGGCACTCAAAACGGAACTCTTCCGGCGGGCTTATCCACTGAATTCCATATAAAAAGGTTATGACGACTGCTCTTCCTTGACTCTGATTGTTGGGTAATGGATGAATTGTAATTTTTAGAGAACTAATAGGAATTCCTGGTAAATTCAGTGTTAGTATTTTATTGTTGTATTGATTATAAATTGTACTGTCTTTTGAGGTTGTAATCCTGCCTCGATCCGTGGGAGAGGTATAAATAAACTATATTATTATTATTATTATTATTATTATTATTATTATTATTATTATTGAGCGAGCTTGTTTCCTGCTGCTCCAGAGAATAGGACTTGAGCAATGGATTCAAACTATGGGAAAAGAGATTCCACCTCAACATTAGGAAGAACTTCCTGACAGTTATAGCTGCTTGATAGTGAAACACACTCCTTCAGAGTGTGGTGACATCTTTGTGGGATTATAACAGAGGCTCCATGGCTTTCTGTTGGGGGTATTTTGATAGTGTATGACAAGGGGTGGTCTCTTCCAACTCTATGATTCATCAGTGGTATTAGACACTCGTATGCCTGAGCTACACTAATAGAGGTGTTCAATGGAAGTGCTAGATGGAAGGTGTTGGAAAAATTGTGACAGCCTAGATTCTTACTTACACGTTGGTGACCCAAAGTATTTTGCTGAAAGTATTTACCTGAAATAAATAATAAAAACAAGCAGTGTGTATGCAGCCTTTCCAGCCTTACACAGACTTTCATTCTTTTTAGGCAATGACAAATAGAACACAGAGATTTATTTGTATTCTTGTTTTGCCCTACTCCAGGAATGTAAACCACTCAAAAATGGCAAAATACAGCTGAATGGACTCTTGATAAGTGGAGAGAGAGAGAGCCTTTGGAAAATGCCCTTAATGAGGAAATCATCTTTTAATGTTAATGAATAAAGACATACACAAATAGAATATGGATTTTATAACATCTGTTCTCCATTTACAAATTATGTCAAACATAACACAAGTACTATGTTTCTCCCAGAAGCTCATAATGCTCTCTGTAATGATGTTATCTCTTACAAACACTCTGGCATTCTAGATACAGAATAAATCAGGAAATACTGAAAATGAGTGTCCCATAGTGTTCATCTCTTAGCAGTTCCATAGTATATTTTGTCCCTTTCTATGCTCTCTAGCTATTCCAGAAGAGTAAAGGGAGAGCTGGACTAGCCAAGATGTTGTTTATAGGTCTTTTAATTATGTACATCAAACTCTTGCAGACATACATCAAATCCAGTAGGTTGATTGATATGCTGCAGCTTCCTTCCATGGATGGCTTGTCCTACCAGGATCAGGATGAATGTAATCCTGAATCATTTCTCTTTCTTTCAATTATTAGAAAGTTCTATAAATAGCAGCATTGTGAAATATATTGCTGATGTTAAGGACAACTGGAATATTGCTGGGGGGGGGGGGAGACAAAGCTCTAAAGCAATACCATTTCTTTTGTTTGTTAAAAGCTGCAAAACCATTGATAAAAGATTTCATGTGCTAGACAGCATTTAGAATTAAAACTGTGGGGAAGGGAAGAGTAATTTCCCATGGTATCTGTCACCTTTTGGTTTTGCAGTGGACCAAGGGCTTACTTTTTTGAATCATTAACTTGTACAGCTTAATTTATTTCCATGGCTAATCTAACTGCTTTGTCAATTGCATGGAGAAAACTATTAAGGGAAAGCAGTTCCCAATGAATGGGGCAGCTGAAAAGGTATTTTGTGTGCTATGATAGATCAGGAAATTGGTAGTTATTTGATATGCTATTATACAACAGACCAGTTTTTAGAATTTTATGCCTTATTGGCCATCCTCCTCCTCATCGTTTTAAAAAACCAAAAAGCTCATAAATCTTGACTTCAGTGTTTGTGTGTACATGTGTGTTCTATTTACTACTTTACCTCAACCAGTAAAATACCATTGACTAACCCATAGTGGTTATACTTTGTAGCTATGAAGCCAAACACATTTGTATTTTATTCACACCTTGTTCTTTCCTTTCTTCTTTCTTGATCCCTTTCTAGCCAACTTGCAGATTTTTTAAAATGAAACTGTCTTATAAAAGCACAAATAGAAACAACATCTAAAACAAACAAAATAGAAAACAAGATCAAATATGGAAACCCTAAAAGAACAGGCTTAAGCATAAAGTGAAACAATGTCATTTAAAGGCCAATAACAAAGAAATCCCTGACCTACCTAGAGAGGCTCACAGTTGGAGAGGTACCTCCTCATGTTTGTATGCTCTTCTTATTTGTTTCCTGTGAGTTTTCTTAGTGGCATATCGGTTATGCTTTCCATCTGCCTCTAGTGATAGAAAGACATCTCTTGTACTCATGCTGTCAAACAATCTTGAGTGTCTGCAAGCTCTGTTCTCTTGAAATTTCTGAGATATTCTTCCTGAACAAGAATGTTCAAAATCTGCTGTAGGCAACATATATTGTGGTCACCCTAATGCTCAATATTCTTTTAACTAGATGTAAGCTTTGGCACCTGGTTCTTTCTAGAGAAATAACCACACTCTTCTGTTGTAATACAAAATAGAAATGATTTGCTGGCACCTTGAAGACTGATAAATCTTTTATGGTGTAAATAAAATTTTGTGCCCCAGAGTGCAGTGCATGAAATGTAAGAAGAGTTTTCCTAAGGTGGCAGTATAATAGTAGGGAAAGGAATGTAAGCAAAGACTTCGAAGAGAAATGAATTGTGAAAATTGCACTGTTAATTACATTGGAGTTTTAAGTGCATGGATAAACTTCATAGTGACAATTGATAAAGCTGATAGGAAACATCATGCCTTTGGTAAGATAATTAGAACATGTAGTATTAAATCCAATATCTAGATTAAGACCAAAGGTGACGAAACTGTAATTATGGACAAATCATTAAGCAAATCAAATTGGAGTTCCTCTGCAATTGAATACTTTAAAGTCAGTCAGTGTATTCCAAGTGGCAGAATATTTTTCTTGCTGGTTTGCTCTTTGTGATGTTAGTTTTGTGCCAGTTGGTTCTACTGCATATGTTCCTTTGCAGTGGCTGTTTGTCTTATGTGCAGTGAAGAAGGCATTGCTGGCAGGTAATAATATATATAACACTGGAGATAAATGAACACTTGTTATTTTAGGTGGTATCATTAGATTCGTTGTTAGTGTTTCTTGAGTAGATATGGGGACAGTTTTACCATCTGTGATTGCTGGCATATCTCAGTTAATAAATTCTCTAACAAAGGAATTCTTTTTTTTTTTACAAAGTATTTTTCTGCCCACCCAGCCCTTCCTCTTTCCCCCTTTTCCTTCTAAATATTTGAACATTTTAAGCAGCACTGGTATTGAGAGAGTGGTGAAGGAGTGGAGTAGCTGAGTTACAACAGTATGTGCGGTAAAAAAATGCAATAAAGCTTTAGCTCAGAAAAAAAATAGGATACTCCTCAACTGATCTTTCTCAAGTTGACTGTGCCTACAACAGGCAAAATAACAGCAGCTTTCTCTGGGATCCCTTACTGAACATGTGTGAACAGCAGAATACACAGAGAGGAGGAAAGTGAGTAGCTTTACAGTTACCTTAGTTTTTTTTTCTTTTGAAAACATATCTCTATATGTTCAGTCACTAAAATGGAAATCACAATAGAAGCTGAAGTTACTGAAAGAAAGAAAAAATGTGGATGTATTTTAAAAGAAGCTTTCAGAAAAGTTCAACATATTTTATTTACTTTTCCAAACCTGATCTGGCTGTTTCATTTCAGATGTTAGGGGATTATAACACTGCTGAAAAATGTGTCTTACCACTGTTGAATTGAAGTTTAATTTGTGCTGCACCCTGGTATTATCGCACAACTTTTCTCCCCAAAACCACCATCTGGGTACAGCCCGGCTCCAATGCTGGTCCCAACTTTGAAAAATGGCTGCTGAAATGAGTTCAGGGGCCCACATTGGAGCTGGGCTGTACCTTGATGGTGGCTTGAGTGAGAAAAGCCATGCAATAACACCAGAGTATAGCCCAAATGAAGCTTAAGAGGTGATATGATAGCCCTGTTTAAATATTTGAAGGGATGTCATATTGAGGAGGGAGCAAATTTGTTTTCTGCTGCTCCAGAGACTAGGACTCAGAGCAATGGATGCAAGCTCCAGGAAAAGAGATTCCACCTCAACATTAGGAGGAACTTCCTGACAGTAAGGGCTGTTCGACAGTGGAACAAACTCCCTTGGAGTGTAGTGGAGGTCTTCAAAAGGAGGCTGGATGGCCATCTGTCGGGGATGCTTTGATTGTGATTTCCTGCATGGCAGGGGGTTGGATTGAATGGCCCTTGTGGTCTCTTCCAACTCTACTATTCTATGATTCTATGATTCTATTCAATTTGGCAGTGGTAAAACATGTTTTCAGCGGTGTGATAATCCCTTTAGTTTTGAATAATAGTATTGGTGAAACATGTTGAAGTGCTCTTCCCTTTCGCAGTCGAGAAACCTATCCCTACTATTATTAGCAAATTTTCTGTAAATGAAATAATGTCCAGGAACTTACCTACTTCATTAACTGAGGCATTCCTGTTCATCTCTGTAATAAGGCCTAATCTTGTAGGTGGATAGCTATTTTAATTTGTGGGCTTTCTTTAATCTTACGCTATTATGCAAAGTATGCAATGTAGACACCTGGTATTATGGTAGAATGGTTTTCCTCTGGGTTATGGAGGCAGTCTGGTACAGTGTATTTTGTTATCAGCTGCCTCCTATATATGGAACTCTTCACTGAAACTATTGTCACAAGGAAACTTGCATATAATCAAATTCTTGTCATCATTCCAGTTTGGTGCTTTTTATTCCTGCTTGCTTTTCAAAAGGTCCAACTGCATGGATATAAAAAAAATAAATCGACATATTTAATAATTTGTTCAGACTATTCCATGCACTGAAGCTACTGTGTAAGGTTTAGTGATCCACTTTGAAGAGTATAAAGAAAGCAAAGCCACAATGCCAGGAACCTCTCAGCTGAATATATAACAATTGCACTTTCTTTTATACATTTTGTCATTTTCAGTTGTACCCAACACTGAGGTATATCATCTTGGTTTTCAATAGTACCCTGTTCAAGGTGAAAATAATCTAATGCAAATGTGTAAATCCCTGTGCAGTTTTATGAAAGCATACATTGTGGCTGTCTGATAAGTGCTAGTTCTGTACTCCCCAGTAAACACTGGGTGTTCACACCTTCATCAAAGCATGTGGACTTACCACAACACTGTCTAATGAAAAAGCTCCTGATACTAGAAGCTTCCAACAGAACAAGCCCCTGCTTGCCTCACATCTCATTCTTTGCAAGATCTAGATAGGAAACCTGATTATCTGATACAGCAGGATTGCTTTCAGCATGCAGCTGTGTGACTAGAAAATTGCTCTCTTCTGACAAAATATATTCTCAGAGAAAGCTGACAGCTTCTCTGGACTGTTTCTAATAAACAGTAACATTAACAAAGCCACAAGCTCTATATGTTATTTAGGGATGGGCGGAACACACTCCTCCCCATAGACATTTTGCTAGGCTTATCAAAGGCCTTTCTGCTTTCCTTCCAACTCCTTTGATATTTCTCCTGAATACCTAATTTCCCAAAAGAACATTTCTCCCTACCAATGTGCTTTAACATTTTTCTTCAAGATGAAAGTAAGCAGTGGATCCCATTCCAAGTTCTATTAGCTTTGCTCATTGCACAGGTCATTCCTTCATCAGCCTTGGACTCTCAATGGGGGCTTCTCAGGAAGCAAACAGCACAGCTTGACTAGCAACCTTCTTTTGTGCTTTCTTTGAGTCCTGGGGATAAGCAACTTCATAACGAAGCAAACTTTGCTAGTTTTAGGACATTTGTATTTTGACTTTCTTCCTTCAAGGAAGTTCATTCTGGGTGGCCTCTCATCCAAACTCCGCTTAGCTTCAGCTTCATGTAACCTCAGGCTACATCATGGAACTTTACTGAAATTCTTG